>NW_016690550.1:30246-199092 GCF_001604755.1 Lepidothrix coronata | reverse complement strand
TGTTGGAGACATCATCAAGTTGGAGAATAACCAGTTTGTGGCGGTGAGTGCGGCCCTGAGATGAGGATGGTCCCAGCTGGGTGGCATATAGGGATTGCATAATGACATGGTGCTGCACCCACTTTGCCTTTGTGCTCCTCCTTCACCTCCTGGGGTGGGGACATCAGGGACTTCTCATCCTGGAAGCTGTGTTTAGGTTGGAGAGTCGGAGCCTTGTTTGAACTCTGGGAATCTGGGTGCTTGGGGCAATGATGGCCAGGCCTGGGTGCAAGGGATGGGCTGGGGACGGCCTTTGCAGAGGCTTCAGGGACCCTGCTGACATCCAGGGGCCAGGAGCTTCCCTGGGGAGGGTGTCGTGGAGCCCTGGTGTCGGTGCAACCCTTCACATATCTCTCCCAGCAGGCCGACCTACTTCTCCTCTCCAGCAGCGAACCCCATGGGTTGTGCTACATAGAGACTGCAGAGCTGGACGGGTGGGTGCCCCTGCTCACCTTGCAGGGCCGGGGGAAGGCAGGAGCTGGGAGTGAGAGAGTGGGCTGTGGGCAGAGTGGGAGCTGCCAGGCAGCACCTGCCAAGGCCCTCCCTGCCAGGCTGTCTCTAATGTGGTGCCTCCTTGCCTGCAGAGAGACCAACATGAAGGTGCGCCAGGCCATACCTGTCACTGCGGAGCTGGGGGACACCAGCAAGCTGGCTCGCTTTGACGGTGAGTGCCCGCGACCAGCCCTCTGCCACGGGGCAGCCCCCACGTTCCTTCCTCCACCACCCTGGAGAAACCAGGATCAGCCACACGGCGTTGTCCTGCGGCTTGAAGCAGATCTCTGGGGCACCTGGGATGGTGCTGGGGCACTGGATGCAGCTGGCCATGTGAAGAAGGCAAGGCCCAGCTGAGCCATCCCCTGCACCCAGGCGAGGTGGTCTGTGAACCCCCCAACAACAAGCTTGACAAGTTTGGTGGGACGCTGTACTGGAAGGAGAACAAGTACCCCCTGAGCAACCAGAACATGCTGCTGCGAGGCTGTGTCCTGCGCAACACCGAGTGGTGCTTTGGCCTCGTCATCTTCGCAGGTAGGCTGAGGCAGCAGCTGCAGCTGCACTGCACAGAGGGGAGGAAGAGACCCCCCTGATGCCTTCCTGCTCCCCAGGGCCCGACACAAAACTGATGCAGAACAGTGGCCGGACCAAATTTAAGCGGACGAGCATTGACCGGCTGATGAACACACTGGTGCTCTGGGTATGCAGAAGGCAGATCTTGGGAGCCCTGGCTCTGACCCAGTCAGGGCTCTGATGTCCTGTCCTGTCCTGTCCTATCCCCAGATCTTTGGGTTCCTGGTGTGCATGGGAGTGATCCTGGCCATTGGCAATGCCATCTGGGAGCATGAGGTGGGCGTCTGCTTCCAGATCTACTTGCCCTGGGACGAGGGGGTGCACAGTGCCTTCTTCTCTGGCTTCCTCTCCTTCTGGTCTTACATCATCATCCTCAACACTGTGGTGCCCATCTCACTCTACGTGAGGTAGGGCAGGGGCCGAGGGGCTGGTTTGGGGGTATGTGAGGAATTAGGGGTGCCCTCTGGGAGGGGGAACACAGGGATGGAGACCCACAAGCAGAGCTGTGTGTGCGGAGTGAGTGTGAGCTGCTGTCTTGGTGACAGGTCATGTCTGCCTTCAGGGACACCCCAAGACCTGAGACCCCACAGGTCCCTCGGGGTCCTCCCGGCTGTGTGTGTCTGGCTGCTCGTCTCTCTCTACCCTGGCTGCACGCTGGTTATTTTGCTCTGCCCTCCTACAGCTCCCAGGCTCCTGTACAGTCCCCTTCTCTCTCTCTTTTAATTTCTCTCTCTTTTCGTTCCCCAGCATGGGTTCTGTCACCCTTAGCCCCGAGGTAAGAACGTGTCACCCCCACCCCTCCCACTAGCTCATTGCTGTCTGCCCTGGGGGCTGGGGAGGGCGTTTGGGGTGCGTAGGTATGTGAGGTGCCTGGGGAGCCCAATGGGCTGCCCCCTTGGTGCCAGGCCCCGTCTTGGCGGTGGCTGTTGGTAGGAGCGGGTGCGGGCCAGCCCTGGGGAAGGGCACCCTGGGTGCCAGGGTGCCCCGAGCACTGAGGGTCTGGGATGGGGGGGTGTGTGCCCGTCACTGGCTCAGCACAGTGTGCTGCCCTGCCCCAGTGACACCCGGCCGTGCCCCTCACAGCGTGGAGGTGATCCGGCTTGGGCACAGCTACTTCATCAACTGGGACAAGAAGATGTACTGTGCCAAGCGCCGGACACCAGCTGAGGCCCGGACCACCACCCTCAATGAGGAACTGGGGCAGGTGGAGTACATCTTCTCTGACAAGACTGGCACCCTCACCCAGAACATCATGGTCTTCAGCAAGTGCTCTGTGAATGGGCACAGCTACGGTGAGCGCTGGTTGCTTGGAGCATGCTGGGGCTGCCCTCAGGGTGGGGGTGCACTGACTCCCCTCCTGCAGACCTTTTGGGGCAGCCAGGGGACAAGAGGGCTCAGCTGGAGCATTGTGGGGCTACTGCTGTCCCGTGGCCCCCATGGGTGTGCCTGCTGGTGGGGCAGCAGCGTTGGGTCCCTGTCGTGGTTAACTCCATACCCTGGTTCACAGGTGACGTGCAGGATGTGCTGGGTCACAAGGCGGAGCTGGGAGAGGTGAGGATGCCGCCAGGTTGGTGTCTGCCCACGCCACGTGCCACAGGGGAGTAACCCTGTCCCTGCCCCCACCAGAGGCCAGAGCCAGTCAGCTTCTCCTTCAACCCACTGGCGGACCCGCGGTTCCAGTTCTGGGACCCCAGCCTGCTGGAAGCCGTCAAGCTGGGAGACCCCCACGTGCACGAGTTCTTCCGCCTGCTCTCGCTTTGCCACACCGTCATGTCCGAGGAGAAGAGCGAAGGTGGGCGTGGGGCAGGACCTGTCCCTGTGGGGCGTGGGACACTGGCACTGACCCCCGTGCTGTCCCCAGGGGAGCTGTTGTACAAGGCACAGTCCCCGGACGAGGGAGCGCTGGTCACGGCTGCCAGAAACTTTGGCTTCGTGTTCCGGTTCCGCACACCCAAGACCATCACGGTGCACGAGCTGGGTCAAGCCATCACCTACCAGCTGCTGGCCATCCTGGACTTCAACAACATCCGCAAGCGCATGTCTGTCATCGGTGAGGTGCTGGGTGTGCGTGGCACGGGGACTGGGAAGGCTGCGTGGGGTTGTGGTGCAGGGCTCGGTGCGGTGTGCTGGGGGACCAGTCCCATGCTAACGGGGATGTGACTGTGGGGTGATGGCTGGGGGGTCAGAGCAGGACCTGCTCCTTTACCCCTAAGCCAGGCATCTTGTCCCCTGCACCCTTTAGTCCGCTGCCCTGAGGGCAAGATCCGGCTGTACTGCAAAGGCGCTGACACCATCCTTCTGGAGCGGCTGCACCCTGTCAGCCAGGACCTGACCAGCATCACCGCCGACCACCTCAATGTGTGTGGGGCAGGGTCCTGGGGGCAGGGTGGGGAGGGAAGAGTGGCTGCCCAGGAGCACCGAGCCATGCTTGTGCCCTGTCCTAGGAACACCGTTGGGGTCTGGGGACACCGTCAGGGTCTACCGGCACTCCCAGCTCTGACCACTTGCAGGAGTATGCTGCCGAGGGGCTGCGGACACTGGTGCTGGCTTACAAAGACCTGGAGGAGAGCTACTACAGGGACTGGTCTGAGCGTCTGCGCTGGGCTGGCAGTGCCTCCGAGGCCCGTGAGGATCGCCTGGCTCGGCTCTACGATGAGGTGGAGCACGATATGATGGTAGGTGGGCTGGGGACTGAGGAGTGGATGGTGACTGGGAGCAGTCCCTGTTTACCTCCTGCCTGTTTGGGTCCCCCAGCTGCTCGGAGCAACAGCCATTGAGGACAAACTGCAGCAGGGGGTCCCCGAAACCATCGCCATTCTGACGCTGGCCAACATCAAGATCTGGGTGCTGACGGGGGACAAGCAGGGTGAGGCATGGCTGGGGCAGGGTCTGGGGCTGGCTGGAGATGAGGACGTTTAGGGGCTGGATCCCACCTGCCTGGGGGCTGGTGGGATGGACACTCTCCTGAGCCGACCCTGGTTCAGCCCCTGATTTCCTGTCCCCAGAAACAGCTGTGAACATTGGCTACTCCTGCAAGATGCTGACAGATGACATGACGGAGGTGTTCGTGGTCACAGGCCACACTGTGCTGGAGGTGCGAGAGGAGCTCAGGTGAGAGTCGAGGGGCAGAGGACACACACACGGCTAGTGTGGGGCACAGCTACAACTGGGGGAGCTGGAGATATGAAAGGGCCCTGAGTCGGGGCCCCATGGCCCCTATCCCTCCTCTCTCCTCAGGAAAGCCCGAGAGAAAATGATGGATGCATCGCGCTCTGTGGGCAATGGCTTCTCCTACGAGGAGAAACTCTCCTCCTCCAAGCTCACTTCTGTGCTAGAAGCCATTGCAGGCGAATACGCCCTGGTCATCAATGGGCACAGCCTGGTAGGGCCCTGGGAGCACCAGGCAGGACAGGACCCTGTACCCGGCTGCGGGCTGTGACCTCACTGTCCCCTGCTCTCCTTGCAGGCCCACGCACTGGAGGCAGACATGGAGGTGGAATTCCTGGAGACAGCGTGTGCCTGCAAGGCTGTTATATGCTGCCGTGTCACACCCTTGCAGAAAGCCCAGGTGGTGGAGCTGGTAAAGAAGTACAAGAAAGGTGTGACCTTGGCCATTGGTGATGGGGCCAATGATGTCAACATGATCAAAAGTAAGACATGGGGTCTGGGGGACCATGGGAGGGACAGGGCCTTCCTTGCACCACCCTGAGGCCTATGGCAGCCTCTGTCCTCACCCTTCAGTGCCCCAAAGGAACACAGTCCCTGTGCTGGGGTTGCCACTCTTGTTCCCTGTGCTCCTGGCAGCCCCCTCCTCACTCCAGTCTCTCTTTCTTCCGCAGCTGCCCATATTGGGGTGGGCATCAGCGGGCAGGAGGGCATCCAGGCCGTGCTGGCCTCTGACTACTCCTTCTCCCAGTTCAAGTTCCTGCAGCGCCTTCTCCTGGTGCACGGGCGCTGGTCCTACCTGCGCATGTGCAAGTTCCTTTGCTACTTCTTCTACAAGAACTTCGCCTTCACCATGGTCCACTTCTGGTTTGGCTTCTTCTGCGGCTTCTCGGCGCAGGTGAGTTGGTGGCTTCTCACACTCAGAGCTGGAGAGGGTTTGCCTGCGGGACCCCTTGGCTCCAAAGCAGGTTCTGATCCTTGAGCTCCCCTGGGGACTCATCCTGAGCCAACAGGCACAGCCCAGGATCCAGTGTGCAGTGGGTGCGAGGAGCCCATGTCAGGGTGGGCAACCCCAGGGGGCTGGGGGTGGCTCTCCTGTCCCTGCAGGTATGGGCACATGGACTTTGGGGCTGGGTGGGGCACAGGGTGGGCAGGTATCATGCCCCCCTGAGCGCTCTGTTCCATGCAGACCGTGTACGACCAGTACTTCATCACACTGTACAACATTGTCTACACGTCGCTGCCCGTGCTTGCCATGGGTGTCTTTGACCAGGTATGGCGGGGGGCAGTGAGAGGGTCTGTGGGGGTGTGAGGAGCTGGCCCCACTCCCCTTTGTGCCCCCCTTGTGGGAAGAAGGGCTGCCTGGGTGCCCAGACCAGGCTGTCCTTGTCCCTCTGTGGACCATAGCCTGCCTGCGACTAAAGGGAGGTGCCCAGAGCGTCCTGTTCCCCCAGGATGTGCCAGAGCAGCGGAGCATGGAGTACCCCAAGCTCTACGAGCCTGGGCAGCTGAACCTACTCTTCAACAAGCGGGAGTTCTTCATCTGCATCGCCCAGGGCATCTACACATCCGTCCTCATGTTCTTCATCCCCTACGGCGTCTTCGCTGATGCCACCCGTGACGACGGTGCCCAGCTGGCTGACTACCAGTCCTTTGCCGTCACCGTTGCCACCTCCCTTGTGATTGTTGTCAGTGTGCAGGTAGGGATGTGGCTGCTCAGCCCCAGTCCCTTGGGGCACCTTGGGCATCCCCTTGCCCTGTTTCCTCCTGCATCCCTCCAGATTGGGCTGGACACGGGATTCTGGACAGCCATCAACCACTTCTTCATCTGGGGTAGCCTGGCCGCCTACTTCGCCATCCTCTTCACCATGCACAGTGACGGCCTCTTCCGAATGTTCCCCAACCAGTTCCGCTTTGTGGGTGAGTCCCTGGAGGGCTGTCCTGTGCCCCCAACCACAGCAGGGTGCTGCCCCAGCCTGGCTTTCGCTGGACTCATGCTCCCCCCCCCCAGGCAACGCACAGAACACGCTAGCCCAGCCCACAGTCTGGCTGACCATCGCCCTCACCACTGTGGTCTGCATCATGCCTGTTGTGGCCTTTCGCTTCCTCAAGCTGGACCTGAAACCTGAACTCTCGGACACGGTGAGAGTGTGTGGCCATGGGGACGGGGACATGGGGCCCTGTCCCTGGGGCCAGATGTCTCCACGGGTCCCTGACCCTGTCCCTGTGTCCCAGGTGCGCTACACTCAGCTGGTTCGGAAGAAGCAGAAGACGCAGCACCGGTGTGTGCGGCGCGCAGGGCGTGTGGGCTCACGCCGCTCTGGCTATGCCTTCTCCCACCAGGAGGGATTCGGAGAGCTAATCATGTCTGGCAAGAACATGCGGCTCAGCTCCTTGGCGCTCTCTAGCTTTGCCTCCCGCCCCAGCACCAGCTGGATCGAGACCCTGTGGAAGAAGAAGGGCAGTGAGGGCAGCGGTGCCGGCAGTCCCAGTGGCACAGCTGACAAGACCCTCAAGGTGTGAGGGTGGAGGGTCACATCCCCTCCAGTGCAGCCGGGGCCCCCTTTCCTCTCCCCCTGACTCTGGGGAGGGCAAAGCCCTTCGTCGAGAGGGTCCCATGGTGGGAGCACAGGTCATGTGGGCATCAATGCTGAGGTTTGGAGGAGTCTGGACTATCACATTGTAGCCAAAAAATATACTCTTTCCCTCCCTGGGGCGGATGGACGGACAGACTGACCTCATCCCCCATTCACTGCTCTGTCAGTATTCACTTCCACGGAGTGCAAATGCCCCATCACACAGGAATGTATCCATGCCAGAGGTGGAGGGGCCTGGGGGGCCTGGGGCCCCCTCGCCATCCCTCACCCACGTGTCTTCTTTTTATATAAACAAAGGGAAAAAACACCCACAAAAAAATAGCAACCAAAAAAAAAAATAGCAACCAAAAAAAAAAAAAGGAAGGAAAAGCCCTCCGAGTTTACAGAGCAACTTGTTTCTTGTCCAATTGGGTAGGAGAGAACGGGCAGGGGAGGAAGGTCACCCTCCTTGTCCCTCCACCTCGGGGTACAGCAGGACGGTGGGTGCCGGGTGGGAAAGGGGAAGCGTTCCCGTGCTACAGGGACTGGAGTGTTGGCAGCTGCCGTGATTCACTCCCACGCGGGGTCTTGCGCAACCCTCGGCCTCTGCTTCCTCCCTCCTCCTTGCCAGCTCCCGCGGGACTGAGCGCTCCTGGGCTGTGGGTGGGCACTGGGGGATCCCCCAGGGGTCTCCGAGGGTGTTGGGGTCCCGGAGACGCAATACCAAAGATGAGCCTGTTGAGGCGGGTGTTGGTGAGGTCTGGAGGGGATTTAGGGGCTGTTTGGGGTTATTTCGGTGGAGGGGTGGATAATTTATTACTCGTTTCTGTGTGGCGGAATTGTATCATTTTATGGTTCCACTGAGAAAAAAAAGAACCAAAAGCCAGCTTTTTTTTTTATTTATTTAAAAAAGAAAATAATATTCTGAGCAGCTTCTGTGTCCTGTGTCCGGTGGAATACCGGGGGGGAGGGATCCGGGGATGGGAGGGGGCGGTGGCGGCTCGGTCCGCCCCCCGGTGCCGCTGTCCCCGCCCCCCCGGGCGCACGTGCCGCGTCCGCCCCTCCGCCCGGTTTCACAAGCGCGGGCACCGGCGGCCCCGCTGATGTTTTTCTGTCCGGGATCGGGCGCATGGCGAGGCCGCCGGGGCCGCTCCTCCTCCCCCGCCTCCTCCTCCTTCTCCTTCTCCAGTTCGCCGCCGCCGGGCGGCCCTGTGGCCCCTCCGGTGAGTGCTACCGGCACCGTGCAGGGTGGGGGTAGAGAACCCGACCCTCTCCGGGTACCGGGGCCCCGCGGGTCCAGACACGGCGAGGAGACACATGCGGTTCCCTACCTGTCCCGCAGGAGCCTGGCGGGTGGGAATACCGGGCACCCCTGGGGGTGCTGGAGAGGGGGGTTAAGGTGGGTGCTGGGGCTGGGGGACTGTGTCCTGGGTGCTGTGTCCTGGGTGCAGGGTGCGTTCCCAGCAGCAGGAGCCGAAGGGAACAGCAGGTCCACGCCGGCCGTTGACCTTTGGAGGGAACTCAGGCCTGACTGGGGCCGCCAGCCAGCGCTGCCGCTTAACCCCTCCGGCACCACCCGCCCCAGTCTGCCACCTCCCTGAGCCGTGCTCTCCACCGCCAGACCCCTCAATACACACCGCGTTTGATGCTGCGGTGCCCGTCCCTACGGCGGTGACGATGGTCTGGTGCCCCCACTCCGTGGGGAACTGCTGCCTCTCTCTCCAGCTCAGTGCCTTGACCCTGAGCAGCCACTGGACGTGGGGAGCAGATGGTGGGGTGCCCCCCTCATCTAGGGACACTCACTGCACTCGAGGTCTCATCTTGATCACCTGACCCCCTCTTGCCCTCACAGGACTGTCGCGGGATGTGGTGTTGGGCCGCCTGGGAGCCAACATCACTTTGATCTGCAGGGACGAGGTGCCCGCAAATGTCACAGTGCGGTGGCAGGTGGAGGAGCGGGGAGCAGCAGTGCCGCGGGGCCGTGGACGGCCGCTGGCGGAGGGCAACGTGCTGCTCCTGCGTTGGCTGCGCTACGAGGACTCAGGGCGCTACATCTGCTCTGTGGGGAGCCGCCTGCTGCGCTCCCTGTGGCTGTTGGTGGAAGGTGGGTCCACACCGGGGTAGGGATGTCCCTGGCAGCATTGCCCGCTATGACCCCTGTCCTTCAGCACCTCCTTGCTTTGCAGAGCCCCCCGAAACCCCCCGAGTGTCCTGCTACCGACGGAGCCATGACAAGGATGTCCTGTGCGAGTGGCCACAGCAGACGAAGCCGTCCCCGGGGACACGGGCAATGCTCTGGGTGAAGCGTAGGTGAGCCACTGTTGCTGCATCCACCATGGGCTGGGACCCCACAGCACAGAATGTGTCCCCATGGACCCTTCCCCCAGTGCCATCTGGAACGCCACAGCTCAAGATGCTTCCCTCCCTTCAGACCCTTTCCCTAGCAGCTACTGGGAGCTGGGACCCCACAGCATGGGATGTGTTCCTTCCCCACTGACCCCTTCCCCCATGTTGCCTGGGACCTCATGGCACGGAACATTTCCCTCCCCACAGAGCCTTTCCCCTGTGCTGCCTGGGACTCCACAGCATAGGATGCATCCCCTGCAGCTGCCCCATGCCTGGTTTGGTGTGTGCTGCAGCCCCCACTGAGCTGTGGCCCCACAGGTTCACGGCTGAGAACGCCACAGAGCAGCGGTGCCGCTACTTCTCCAAGGCACGGAAGTTTGTTTGCCGGGTGAAGGTGCCACCTGGCACCGAGGACACCAAACACCTTGTGGTGTCCACATGTGTCAGCAACAGCGCCAGTGGCTTGGCCGGTGAAGACAAGATCATCACCCTCAGCGGTGTCCGTGAGTGCTGCCCCTCTTGCTGGGGGCTGGGGTGGCCGAGGGCACAGTGCCAGGCCCTGAGCCCCCCCTTCCCCAGCAGTGAAGCCTGATCCCCCCCTCAATGTGACGGTGGAGGCACTGGAGAAGGCGCCTCAGTGGCTGCGGGTCAACTGGTCCTACCCCTTGTCCTGGGACCCCCGTTTCTACTGGCTCCGCTTCCAGGTCCGCTACCGCCCTGAGCCTGCCCCAGCCTTCGTGGAGGTGAGACCCCTCTCCCTAGAATCCAGCTGTTGCTGGTCCCTGTCCAGGCTGTCCCCAGCCCCATGTCCTCTCTAGGTGGATCAGGTGACGACAACGTGGCTGGACATTCGTGATGCGTGGCGGGGGACGAAGCACGTGGTGCAGGTGAGGGCGCAGGATGAGTTCGGCCATGGCGCATGGAGCGAGTGGAGTCGGGAGGCTGTGGGCACCCCCTGGACAGGTACGAGTGGGACACAGAGCCCTGAGGGTGGAGGCTCTGTGTGGGGTCCCCCAGCCTCATGCTCCCCTCCCGTCTTGCAGACCCCAGGGACTTCACCTCTGAAAAGGGACCTTTCAGCTCACAGGTGGGATGGCCTCAGCCCTGGGGGCTACCACATACTCCTGTCCCCATGTGGGACAAGGGGTTACCAAGGGCGTGGGGGCTGCCCCATGCCACTGTGCACCCCTGCTTTCTTTTGCAGTTCCCCATGGAAGATGACAGCTATGAGGTGACACTGCCCCCAGAGCTCTTCTGGGAGGACCGTGCTGATGGTGCTGATGGTGAGGAGGGGTTCCTGGGTTGGAGGTGGGGGTCTGGGACACCACCCAGGTCCCCCATCCACGCAGTGAGCCCATCCATTCTCTCTGTGTCAGGGTCTGTCATGGAACCCAGTGCCCACCCTGTGGCATCCCCCCATGCCTTCCTGGTGGCCGGGGGGAGCCTGCTCCTGGGCATTGCCCTCTTTGTTGGCATCGTGGTGAGGTGAGTGCTGGGGAGTGCCTGGTCAGGGGGCTCTGTCTGGCCTCCCTGACCCAGACTCTCTGCCCTTGCAGGTACAGGCAGATGTGGTGGACAGGCAGACAGCGGGGGACCAAGCCGGAGGGTGAGGGGCAGCATATGCTGGTCCCCCTGGGCCTCCCTAGTCCCCCACTCAGTGACACCCCCCTACTCTCATACCCCACCCCCACGGCCCCTGGAACGCTCCACATCACCCACTTGGACTGTTCCTCTTCAAGGCAGTAGCCAGGGGCTGAATGTGCTGGCAGGTGCTTTGGGGGTCAGGTGGGGGTTGCTCGCCCCAGGATTCCCAGGGCTGTGATGTGGCTCTGGGAGCAGCTCCCCCCACTATCCGGTGGCTCTGTGGCTGGGAGCAGCCTCTGAGGAGGGGAATCAGTGCCACCCCTGTGGAGAAGCAGCTGGGGGGGAGCCCCAAACTGGGTCCTGGAGGGCACCTTCAGAGCCATGGCTAAACTGGGATGGCCGGTGGTGTCAGCACTGGAAACATGGCTGTGCCGGAGCGTGGGAGCCGGCCCGGGGTCAGGTTTGAGGATCCCAGGGGAAGGGCCTAGTCCCTGCAGTGCCACAGGGGTCAGGGAGGGAGGGGGGGGCCTGGCTGGATCAGCCCCATACTTCTGCTCTGGCCCCCCCGGGGCTCCTTTTTAAAGCATATGTTGGGGAAATAAGACAATGTGGCTCCAATAAATGCTTTGGATTTGTACCGGAATGGATGCTGTGGGGGGGAGTAATGGAGGGATCACTGCAGCGCCCCCTTGCCTGGGAGTGACTCCAGTGTGGGGGGGTGAGAGTGGGCTGTGTAGCCCCAGTCCATGCACCCTCTGCCTTGCTGTGCCCTCCCAACTGCACTGTGTACCCCACAGTGTGCTCCCTGTACCTCCAGTGCCTCCCAGGCTGTACCCCCTGTGCTGTGCACCCCCTCTGCCACAAACCCCATGCCATGAACCCTCAGGCCATGCCCCCTCTTCTATGCAGTGCCCACCCCACACTGAGTTGTGCAACGCCCCAGAGAGCTGCAGCTGCACCCGGGGAGGAAACCGCAGGGTGAGGGTAGCGGGTGTTCAGGCGCCCTGGGGACAGCGTTCCCCTTCCCCTCCACCGGCCCCCTGCTATAAAAAGCCTAGCAGGATGCAGATGTGTGGCTGGGGGAGCCCCAGTACCCCTGGCCCCCGAAACTGTGGCGACTCTTCTTGGCACAAGCCCCATCCCAGCCATCTGGGACTGCTGGCCCTTCTCAGCCAACAAATTTATTTTACTATATCGTTACACATCCCAGTCTCGCTGTGTTCCCCCACCCTGGGCAGCCCCGTGGCCTGTCAGTTCTGGCACAGGGTGGTCAGGATTTGTCCTGGCAAAATCCCAACAGCCCTGCTGGAGTCCAGGATCAAGGTCATCACTTGACAGTGGCATTCCCTCTGGACCCTCCCCGTGGCATGTGGCCATCTCCGTGGGCAGACCTGCCCCATATGACAGGAGTGGAGGTCACAGATCAGTCTAGGGGGGGCATCAGCGGGCACTAATGCAGCTTGCAGTGGACAGGGTGCAACAGGGCCATGTGCTCGGCCCCCTTGAAGGGCAGCTTCTCAGTGGAGTAGTAGTGCACGACCTCAGGGATGCTGGTGAAGACGCCGCTGGCCTGGCTGAGCGTGTACTTGTTGTCCTTGGTCTGGGCTACAATGATGTGGACGCAGCCCTGGCTGGTCCTGGGCGGCCAGCGGGCATCAGCTTTGCCGCCGGCCCCCCGGCGCCCGTCTGCCCCGCGGCCGCATCCACCCCTGTTTGTTCCCGTCCTGCTCTGATTGTTTCAGCTCCAGGGGCTCCACTTCCTCAGGAAGGAAACGCCACTGGCGCTCCTGACAATGTGCCGGGGAGGGGTACACACCACGCCCCACCCCCCGCCCCAGTGCCACACCAGGATGCCTGGGGTCCCTCCGTGGGTCTGGGGGGTGCCATACCATGGGATCTGGGTGCTCCCTTCCCATCAGGGCTCGGGTGTGAACAACCAGGGGGGAGGCTCCCGATGCAGCATCCCCCAGGGTGGGACTCCTCACCGCATCCCCCCAGGACTGGACCCCTCCCCCCGCCGGGACCGGGACCCCCCCGACTCTGTGGCCACCCCGACACTCACTTCAGCGCGATGGAGTACTTGCCGCTGCCGGTCTCACTGGTCCGCACCAGGTACCCCGCCTCCCGGCACGTCTGCAGCCGGCTCTCTGCCTCAGCCCGCGTGATGGCCCCGTGGTACCATCTGTGGGGGGACACCGAGGAAGGGATGCTGAGCCAAGGCAAAGCCCTGGGCACCCTGCCCCCCCCGCCCACCGTTTCTCACACATGGCTTGGCCTTGCAACTCACGGCTGTTTTTCCAGTGCCAGGGCAGGGTCCACCCGCTCCCCCTCACTGTGCTCAGCCCCCGCCGGCTTCAGCATCTTGGGGGTCCAGCTCTTCTGGCGTAGGTGCTGCCGCAGCGTCTCCTCTTTGGGACGTTCCGAGCCCTCAAACTGGACTGGGAAGGATGAGATATGAGCCTCCAAAACCCCTTCTAGGCCACTTCCACTTCTAATCCCCACCCTTAGCTCTGTCTCTATCCCCAGCCCTGGCACCTTCCCCAGCCCCAGTTCCATCCCCTTCTCCATCCACGTACCTGTTCCCATCTGGTCCAACCCCATGAAAAGGGACATTTTCAGCTACATCTGGTTGCTCAGAGCCCCATCCAACTTGACCTTGCAGACATCTATCACCTCTCTGGGCAACCTGTGCCAGTGCCTCGCCACCCTCCAGCACAAAAACCTTCTTATATCTAATCTAAATTTCCCCTTATAGTTTAAAACCATCCCCTCTTGTCCTGCTAAAAAGTCTGTCCCCATCCCTGTCCCTGTTGTCATCCCCATTCCCATCCCATGCCTGTCCCCTACCTGACAATGCTTTGACAATCTGCTCCTTCTTCCACTCCCAGGGCTGCTCGTACTCTCCCGCTGGGCGCTCGTCGTTCTCGGGCAGGCGCCCGTCACTGGCCCTCACCCTGCGCTCTGGGGTCCCCCCAACCACCCCCTCCCCAGGCTCATAGGGGGTGTCGTAGAGCTGTGACCCCTTCCCTGCCACCTCCTTGCCCCCCAGCCACTTGGCCGGCTCCAGTTTGGCACCCCCCTCCCCCGACTCGCCAGGACCGTCCAGCAGCAGGATAGTTTTGACCAGGGGGTCCTTGGAGCCCCGACGACGGATTTCTGTGGGGAAGAGGGATGGTGGGTCAGGATGTGTCCCCTTAGACCCCCCCCCACTCCCAGCCCTTGGAGAGGGATGTGCACAGGGGACCCCATATTGGGAACGCCCCACTGGGAACCAGCTTGGGAGGAGCAGGAGCAGGAAGGGGCCCATCCTCATGGCGCCTGGTCTGCTGTCGCGGCCCTGGCGCCACAGGCACAGCCCCACAGTGGTGGGGCCAGCTGGGTCCTGCAGGGGCAGGATGCTACACCCCAGGCTGGAGCCCAGCCATGAGGGAGGCCACCCCGGGGGGCTCGCCCCTCCTGGCCCCCTGCTTCTCCCCACGGCACCAGTCTCCACCAAACAGCCTGGGCTGCCCCGCACGGAAAAAAACCATCAGCAGCAAATCTTTTATTTCCAGCTTCCAGCCCAGTCAGTTCCTGCTGTTGTGGCCAGCTGGACGGTCGCCACGCCAGCCCTGAGGGGTCACCATCTGGGGGGCATGACCACGGAGGAGTCTCAGGGGCGGTACCCCAACCCTGGGATGACTGGGGGGCACTGAGAGCTTTGCGCTGGCCATACGCACCCATCAGGCAGTGGCAGCAGGTCATGGCAGCAGTCAAGGGGCCAGCGGACACAGGTCAGTGTCCGGCCTTGCTCCCACTCCTTATCTGGCCCCACACAGCCACAGGAAGCAGCAAGCAGCTTTCCTGTTCCTGAAGCCTCCCGTGCCGGGTGGCTCCAAGGGCTGCTGTGCACTCCTGGCTGGAGAGTGGTGCCAGCTGCGGTGTCGTGGCATGGCTCAACATGGCACGTACCTGTGATCATCTGCTGGGCATCGTAGGGCTCCATGTACCCGTCATTCTCCCCCAGGCGCTCGGCGTCCCGTTGCCCCTTGGTGCGCTTGGCATCGTAGGGGTCAGCATAGTCCTCCAGGATGATGACCTGATGAGGGGCAGGCACTGCTGGCCTCAGGGCAGGGGACCCAGAAGGGGTGGCAGGGATGCCACTGGCACAGAGCTGGGAACAGGACACTGGGGTCCCCAGGGGAGGATGGTGGTTCCTCTGGGGTAAATGGAGCCATGTCACAACCCCAGGAGGGTGCATCCAGTGGCACCTTTGGGTGGGGGCAGTGTCCATCCCTATGCACCTCAGCGGTGGGGAGGAGCCTGGGGGGAACTCTGGGACCCTTTTGTGTGACAGCAACGCCCCCTCCCCCTGCCCCCCATCTAGCTCCCAGTCCCCCAAAGGCTGTGCAGGGGTGAAAGTCTAGCTTCCCAGAAAAGCTTTACATCAGCCTTTGTTCAACCAGCAGCCGAGTGCTGGGGTCAGAGCAGGATGGGACACATGGGACGTGGTGAGGGGGCCCAGCGACCCCTCTCACCCTTGTCCGGCTGATGAAGGGCAGTTGGGATGAAGGCAGCTTTGAAGGGATTTGAAAGCAGTGGAGCCGAGTGGGATGAAAGGCCGGAGTCAGCGGGCTAATGAGTCAGAAGCCCAAAGCGGTTAAAGCTGCCACTGCTGTGGGCTCCCCACAGTGCACCTCCCCCTCCCCCACCTCGGTCCCTGCCTTACCGTCTCTGTCTTGGGGGTCTTTCCCTTGTCCTGCTCGGGGGCAGGCAGGCCAGCCGGCAGGGGGCCAGGGTATCCCTTCCCATTCTTCTCGGGAGCCTCCACCTTGATGAGGCGGTTGATGTAGGCACCGCAGGTTTTGGGGGGTCCCTCCGGCATGCCTCCCTCCGCTCGAGAATTCTTCCGCATCTTCCCAGTGGCGGCCTGGAGCAGACCCTGCAGGTTGTCCCGTGACAGCCGGCTGCCCCCTTCCTTGCCACCCCCTGGCGCCCGGCAGCCCCCAAGCTCAGCAGTTGAATTTTTGCGGCTCTTCCCGAGGCTCCCGCTGCCAGGCCGAGCCCTCTCCGAAACCGTCTTCAGGTTGGATGGGAACTCCTTGAACCACTTGGCCGCCATGGGGCCCGGGAGCTGCAGGGTGCCGAAGCCCCCCCGGGGCTCCTCGACACCCCACGGCCGCCCCACCGGCTCAGGGCTGGCTCAGCCGGGGGACACTGGGCAGCCCGGTTGCCCCCAGCCCCGGAGACAGGATCCTCTGCGGCCGGGGGCCAGCCCGGGACGGGGGATGAGGGCCGGGGGGCCGGGGCCTTCGTAGGGGGCTCCAGGCGTCCTTCGCCCCCGCGGGGACAGCCGGTGGGTCCCCAGGGGTGCCGGCTCCCGTGGCCCGGGGAAGGGACTTCGTCCCCTCGGGAGTCCCTCGCCCCTCGGAAGGGCTCCGGCGGGGGCCGGGCTCTCTGATCCAGCAATGGGTCGAGTAGGGGGGTCTCGCCGGGCGTCGAGGGGGTCCGGCCGGGGCAGTCCCTGGGCGGCTCTGGGGGTCCCCTGCAGCCGGGGACGGGACCGGGGGGGGTCTCTCCGTGCTCCGAAGGGTCCGGGCAGCCGGGAGATCCCGTCGCGGCTCCTCGACGGAGCCCGTCTCCGGGGGCGACGGGGCTTCGGCGAGGGGTCAGGCCGGCCCGGGGGGCCCCATGCGGCGGCGGCGGGCCGGGTCGAGCCGGGCCGGGGCCGGAGGGGCCGGAGGGGGTGGCGGGGCCGGCGCTCCCCGCCCAGATCCGGAGGGGGCGGCCCCGGGGAACAGCGAGGGACCGGCCTGGCAGGCGGTCGCGGCCCCGGCGAACACGAGGAGCCCTGGGAAGGCAGGGCAGCTTCGGTGGGGAGTCCGTCCCAACGGGGCTGGGAGACCTCGGGACCCTGCCCGGCTGATGGCACAGGAAGTGCACATGGAACCCACTGACGGACACTGCGTGTGGACCCCCGCACAGAGATCCCACGGACAGCACAGACTTCCGTGCGCGGGCCCCCTGCACAGCCCCTGGACATGGACCCTATGGGTGGAGCCTACGTATGGACTCAGTGGACCTTATGGGTGGAATTCATGGACTTTACGGATGGGACCTGAATGTGGGCTCTATGAATTAAGCCTGGGCGTGGATCCTATGAACCCTATGGATGAAGACTGTGCACAGCCCCCTGTACAAGGACCCTGTGCACAGTCTCCTGTGCACAGCCTAACGGGTCACAAGCACAGCGCCAATGCACTCACTGCTGCCGCAGCCGCGGTTCACACCACACCAGCCAAGATCATGCTGACACCTTGCCGGAAAAACTCAGCTGAGCCCAGCGGTTTGGCTTCCTGCCGGGCTGCACAGCGCCGGGGGCCACTTACCCATCCATTTGCAACAGCACGGAATGGGGAGGGGGGTTTTGCAGTAAAATTGCTCCCCAAGTCCCCAGGGTGGGAGTCTGGGATCAGGACACAGCCTCCTCTTCCTTGCAGGAGCCGGAGAACATCCCCACAGACCAGCTGCCTCCTCCCTGCCTTCCTCCCCCCTCCCCGGGGAGGCTTCTCTGTGAGGGATCACTGGGAGAACTGACCCCAACCAGCAACGTGCTGCCCACATCCAGGTGCAGGGAGGTGCTTGGTGCTGGCACTGCATAGGAAGTGATGGCAGTTTCCTTGCTGGCACTGCTGGGCAGGATGTGCCTTGCAGCGATGGGCTGGCACCCAAACTGCCAGTGGGATCTCAGCAGGCTCCAGTTTTGCCTTCTTGAGCTCAAGGAAAACTCTGCTTCCCTTGGATGCCAGCTCCTTTTCTTTCCTTGGCAGACAAAATCTCCCTCAATCATTTACAGGGCCTCAACAGGGCAGACACACAGGCAGCACCCTCTCAGTGGTTTGGTGCTGCGGCAGTGCAACCGGTGATAAGCCATCCACGCGTCTCCTCCGGGAAGTCTCCCCTGCGCCCTTATCCTCTACCAGCTCCTGCAGGGAAAGGCTTTGGGACTGCCTTTGGCAGTGATGACAGATGGCACCACCATGCACCTGCTTCCCTGAGAAGACAAAACAAGCGCTGAGCCAGCACAGTGGTGACGAGCACCAAGCCCAGCTTGGAGTGGGACAGGCAGGTGCAAACAAACGGGACTGGCAGGCGCCTGCCAGACGCCAGCTCAGGCTGCTCCTGCTGTGCTTCCAGCCCCAATGCCTGCCAGGTCAGCATTCCACTGACGGAGAGGGTCCTGCAGGGCCGCCTTCAGTTCTGCTCATCCCAGCCCAGAAAGCCGCCAGGATTTGAGAGCATGTGCCCATGAGGTCTCCCAGCCAACTCAGCATACCCAATCCCAACCCAGCGCTAGGCTCGGCAGAGTAGTCCACACCTCGCCAAAGAGAAACCTCCATGAATGTTTTACACCATCATTAAATCAGCTTAACACCCCAACCAGCAGGTTTCTGAGCTAAAGGGAGGAGCAGAGCTCCCCCCAGCCCCTGGTCCGGGGTGGAGAAGGACACAGGGCAGAGCTGCTCAGCATCACAAACTCTCGGGTCCTTCAGCAAAGCACTTAAAAATAGTCCCCAGCTGATGCCAGAGCCATTACTAATCCCCCTCCTACAGCATCTTTTTTATTTCCAAGGTTTCGAGCAGGACAGGGGACCAGCTGCTGAAGTAGATAATGGAGTTCTGAGGCCCTTTGATTTTCTAATAACTTTTATTCAAACACAGTGAATTAATACCCATGGTCCCAGCTTTGACACTAGTGCGTCAGCTCTGCCCTCCAGCCGAGGACACAGCCCAAGTTAGAGGAGCTCTGGCACCCAAATCTCCTTCCAGCAGACTTAAGACAGAGCTGGGGGGGATTCGAGGCAACAGGCCACAAATGCAGCAGCACCATCCATGGAGGGCTGGAGCACCAAGGTGAGCAGCAACAAGAGCTCGAGGAGGGAAAGTAAAACAAACCACCATAGAATGAGGTGCTCGCTGCCAGAGCAGGTCCTGGTCAGGAGCAGTGGTGGCCAGAGCAGTGCCCACACTCTCCTCCCTGCAGCAGTTTTTGCATCCACAGCACAGCAGGGACTGGGGCGAGGGGCTCAGACCCCACCCACAGCTAGTGGGGAGAAAGAGGACAAAGGGCTATAGCTCTGCGCTGGGCACAGCTGGGCCTCTGCTCATCTCACTGCTGGGCAAGAGGAGAGAGAGAAGCTGGGATGGGAGCTGGCAGCCCTGGGCTGCACCCAACAACCCTGTCCTCCACTGCACGGCAGAGGACAGCCTCAGATCTCCCCCTCTGTGCTTCGAGTTGCAAGTTCGCAGTTTATGAAGAGATGGGTTTGGCCAAGGGGAGACAGGCTTTTCTTCTGCCAAGGCAGCTGCTCCAGGCGTTCCTGCAGGGCTTGAGCCCACCGTGGCTCCATCCATCTCCCCACCCTGGCACCAGGGCTGCAGCAGAGTTCTTAGGGCACAACCCACCCAGCAGCAGCTTGCAAAGAATGAGTTAGACCAGCATTCTCAAATTAACAAACTGTAATTTTTCTCCAAAGATACATTTTCCATACACATCCATCATACACTGTAACAAAAAAAAGCAGTGTACATGAAATAAGAAAATAAATTAAATCCATAGCATAGGTAAGGAGGACGCTCTAGACTGGAGTAGAGTCAAAAGTTTCCAGCGATACAAGAGGCTCGAGTTTGTTTTAACAAGAATGCCTGCTAGCATGGGCCCAGCAAGTGTTCTGGGTCAGTCCAACTCCTTAAACAGTTTTATTTAGAGTTTTGAACAGCCAGTATTGTCCCGCAACAGGCAGAGCTATTACATCCTGGGAGAAAGCCAAGAGGCATCAGTAAGATCCAAATAGAGTATCCAGAAGATAATCAGATTGGTCCTGCAGCATCTGCACTAGCCATCCTCCTTGGGTGGTGTGTACCAGCCTGGAATGAGGAGAGAGATCCGTGAGGGAGGAAGCTGCATGGGCAATGGGAATCTGTGCCTGGAAAAGCTGCTTTCCCACTTCCAAAAGGCCACGTCTCCCTGATTAGCGGAAGGCTTTCCCTCTGGGTTACTTCCTGACACCATGGACAATCACAGAATTGTTCAGGTTGGAAAAGACCTCTCAGATCAAGTCCAAGCATTCAGTGAGGTGCTGCCTCTAGTTACAGCTGCAGGAGCCCAGCCCTGGGCATCAGGGAGGGCAGCAGCATGCTGCACCCACACCCTGCATTCCAGCAGCTGCCCCTGCCTCCAGGTCACCTCTGCACTTGGAGCGGGATAAAACTCAAGCAGCTCGTCTGGGGAGCCCAAATGAGCAAGGGGAAACACAGGCCCCCTCCCTCAGCCCTTACCATTCTTCTCATGGATCTGAACCAGGGACTTGTAGGACTGCTGTGCTCTTGTCAGGCTGTACTGGTTCTGCAGTAGAAGGCAGAGAGATGATCAGTCCAGCAGGAACCTTGGGCGAGCCATCCCATAGCCAGAGTTGGCTGTGCCTCCATTTGCCTCTCCCCTATCACCCACCGTTCTCTTGTACCAGCCAGGTCTTACTTACCTTGTTGGCTCCGAATTGTACTCGTGCTTTCCCTTTCACCAGTGTCGCGCTGATCTGCATGATCACCGACTCGATGGAGTAGGCGCTGCTCCAGCCCTGGGAGAGCAACATGCGGTGAAGCCAGACCCACCCTGGGGGCTGTGCCCCTCAATGCAACCAAACAGCCTCCCCCAGCTGTGCCAGGCAAGGGCATAGTAGGATCCAGCAGAGCAGCTCCCCCAGCCCCTGCAGGGACCAGCACCCACCTGTTTGGTGAGCAGCTCCATGCAGATGGCACCGCCACCCAGAACATACCTGGGGAAGGAATCAGACAAAATTACTGCAGAAACGGATGCAGCCACACCCACCCACTGCTCCAGAGGTGAAACATCTCTGATCAGATCTCAGATGGAAGAAATACACTAAAAAAAATCCACCATCCCTGTCTCTGCTTCCCTACGGTAAACCCATGTCAGGGAGGTCATGATGCTGGATAAAGCCAGTGAAAACTGCTGCAGGAAGCAGCTCTGCAGAGCAGAGAAAGGCAAATGGTTACTCACCCCCCTGACAGCACTGGGGACACAACCCTTACGAACGGTGGATCAAAAGGAAAGTTATCCTGGAACGAGAGAAGAGAAGCAAAGCCGTTGAGAAAGGTGTTCTTTGAAGCCTCGCCCAGGCAGGTCCCTCTTGAGGAGGGGGAACCTTACTTTAAAGGAGAAGTTGAGGAGGATGAAATCTGTTCCTTCTTTCTCTTTGAGGATCTGGAGATCGCTGTGCAAAGCGCTGTCCTCGTCAACCCTGCGGCAGGAACACCCCAGAGGGTCAGTCAGGGCCAGACACCTCAGGCCAGCCGTGCTGTCAGCTCACCCCAGAGCGGCCGTACCTGCACTGCCGGGGAGCCTCGCGGGCCCCAGGCCCTCACCGAGGGCAGTGCCAGCACGGGCTGCTGGCATTCTGCTCCTGCTTTGTAGAGAAGACCATCACACCCCTTTTGCATGCTGCCAGCTTAAAAATAAAGACTGTCTGGCCCAAGAAAAAGGCAGCACTGGTGTCTGGAGGGTGTGAAAGCTCGGGGTTTGCCTGATGCACCTCTTTCCGGACTCTAGGAACAGCAGAGACTTGCAAGCCCTCACATTATCTCATCTTTCCCTGGCGGTATCACCCCCTTCTGACATGGAGACAGCAAGCCAGCTGCCTGAGAGAGGCTAACCCAAGAACTGCCGGGTGCTGCCCTGTCCTGCTCACGTCCCCTCTGCTCACAGGGACCTTCTGGTCCCACCACCAAGACCCACCATAACTGCACAATCCCAAGCTGGGCCACCTACTTCAGGAGTTTGACGTTCCAATCGTACAGGCTGTCATTCACTAGTTCAACTGCATAGTATCCTGCAAGAAGAACAGAGGCGGGTCACTGTAGGGGAAAACCGAGAGGGGGTCGAGAGATCACCCAGATTTCAAATCCCCTGGACCCTGCAGCACTACCTCACTTGGGCAGTGCCTCCACGAAAAGCAGCACTTATCCAGGACAGTCCTGAGGGCAGCAGTTTCTTTCCCTGAGTCCTTGGGCTCGGAAAAGGGACTGGAGCACCATCCCACTCAAAGTCAGATAATCCTCCAACCCACAGCATGCTCCTCACTTCCACCCATCAATGGCAGAGAACAGAGAGGGCAACAGAGAGGTTTTGCTCACTCTTGACAAAGTCACAGCCACCAAAGGCCAGAGATCCTCCCCCCAGCTGAGCAGAACAGCTTCCAGGTCCATTAGGTGCCCCCAGAACGAGGAGGAACTCTCCTCCCTGGAGGTCCCCGCAGCACTCACCGCCCTTGAAACTTGGTGATCGGTAAATATCCCTGAGCTCCTTCATTAGCCGGTCGGTGGCCTGCACAGACCCAGACACTGCACCCTGTGAGGGAGGGGAGGGGGGAAGTTGCACTGTTATGCTGCACCCACCATGGCCATTGCTCTACGAGGTCAACACCTAAGCTACAACCCTGTCCAGCCTCTGTAGCAGACCAGTCTGCCCCTCACTTCTCAGTCCATCCCTTGCTCCAAATACGCCACCCCAGGCAGCACAGCTGCAGCAGAAATGCCTCCGTGTGCTCTCTACTGTCTAAAAATCTCAGCCCAGAGGTACAAAAGCAAAATCCAACAGCTGCCTCTAGAGCCTCAGGTGAGGTGCAGCTTCTGGAGGCAGAGGGGATGCCCAAATCTTACCACAGGAGGGTCACCCCACGTAGCACCAACGACTTGGGTGCACCCTCTGGGAGCTGCAGAGACAGATCACAGACTTCTCTGCTTCAGCCCCACCAGTTCTTGAGAGCCACTGTTGTACCTTTGGCTGGGGATGGCCCCTGATTTAGGGCTGGAGGGCTGGCAGGTGCCTCAGTCGCTCTTGCCCCTGGGTCCCTCTGCTCCCCCAACCCGCCTGCCTGCCAGGCGACACGTACATTTAAGTAATCTTGCCTCTGGTTCTTTTTTATTTTCTCTAAAATGGCCAGGTTTTCCTTCCCAATGCCTTCATCCTCCGTCTTCCTCCCATCTGCCGGCTCCTCCTCTTTCATCTCATAGTGGTCCAAGTCCTCAGTGTCCTGGGAAGGGAAGAGGAGACCTCAAAGAGATGTGCCTTGGCTCCTCCCTGCTCTGAGTACGGAGCTGCCCTGACCCAGCAAGGATTTCTAGTGCAACTCTTTCACACCGGGAAGCCCCCAGTCCTGACCTGAGACACAAACAGAATGGAACACACAAGGCCTGGACACTGCACTAGGCTCATGCAAGCTCAATAAGAGCTGTTCTCCCCTCAACAAGAGGGGACATTTCAGTGTGTCTGGGGGCTCTTTGTAGATCAGCTCAGCACACCCCCGATGTGGTACCTGACCCTGGCAGAGCCTCTGCCCCTCACACCTTCCCACACCAACACTCATCAATGTCAGAACCCAACGTGAATAACCAGTAAAAACCAGTTGCAGCCATTTGGGCCCACTACAGAGATCTCTACCCATGCACACAGCGTTCAGCTGCCTGGAAATGGCTGTGGGAATAATGCACAGCTTCAGCACTGGCACTAAATCCTCAGAACAAGTGTTTATTCCGGCCTCTCCAGGCTGCTCATAGCTATTCCAGTTGAGCAGCAGTTTTGGAAGGGCTTTGACATTTTTAGACTGTCACACAGGAGAACAGATCCTCCTAGAAAATCCTTCGAGTGGATTAACCTGCATAATGAATCTCTGTACCAGGGAGCAGCTCTGCTGCTCCACACAGCCCAACAAATCCCACCACTAAGCACAAAACCTTTGCTCTACATGAGAGTGTTCCCCCTCCACAACGACACCTGGCATTAGCAGAAGGCACGAGGGGGAATGCTCAGCTCCTGGGGATTTATTTTCCAGCCCACAGGAGCATGAGGCCTCACACAGCACTGATTTGCCATGAAGTGGCAGATCTGCAGACCCCTGAGCTTATGTTGATGCCAGTTTAACCCTTCTTTTCCCCTAGCAAAGCCTAGCCTGGATTTAGCAATCAATTAACTTTGCTAAACCCCTCCCAAACTGCTGGGGTGCTGCTGCTCAGTGACCTGCCCCCAGGCTCCACAGCACTGCTGACTCAGTGCCCGTGCTGCTCACACCCCAGAGGAGCATGTGAGGCATCGCTAAACGTCACCATGGAGATTCAAGATTATTCCACCCACTTCTAGAGCTCTCTAAACTGCAAACCAAACAACCAGAGCCTGTGGGTTCTGCAGCACGATGCCCCCAGCCTGCAGTGAAGGGTGGCTGCCTCTGCTGCTCCCAGCAATCAGCTCACTGGCTCACTCAGCCACCCAATCTAATGCCCCCTGTGGGAGTCCCATTTGCACGGTGACTCCCCTGCCAGCAACAGCAACCTGGAAATTCTATCTCTCCTGAGGGAATTTCAGACTCTGCAGAACAGCAAACATTGTCCAAGCAGCTCTGCTCACAGTTCACCCACATGCCTCTGGAGGATACGGCTGTGCCGCTTGGCCTCTGCACTCCCTTGGGGTCTGTGAACAGGTGGCTGCCAGACGTGGCTCAGCATCAAAACGCTGAGAACTATCCAGCCTTTAAATCAAACTTCGCTGCCTGCACTCCAGCAGCTCCTCTCAGGCACTGTCCCTGTGCCCTCGCACCTCTCAGCACCTCCCTATGCTCAGCTCTCCGGCGTATCTCCTCTGCACTTACCTCTGGCATCTCCTCATCTTCCTCTTCAGAGGACACCTCTTCCTGTGTGCTCTGTGAGGACAGGACAGAGATGGTGCGGTCAGCATCCTGGGGCAATACCCTCCTGCCTCCCCAGGTGCTTCCAAGGTGAGGTCAAACAGGGGTGTACAGGCAGAACCAAATTAAAAGCAAAGCGGAACCAAGAACCTTTACAGGAAACAGTCCTAAGGCTCAGTGGAGCTGGCTGGTATCACCCAGGACAGAAACCCAACCCCTCACTCGTGTTCCTCCTCTGGTAACCCCCAAAAGCATCCAATGCATACTCCAGGGACCTGGTTTGCTGAGCTTTGGGAGTCTCCTCCCGAGCCAACTTACTTGTTCTGCCGGCAGAGGCTGGTCCAGCATTTCAACATCTGGGTGTTGGGGGAGGTTGTAGAGTTTGCAGAGGTCAGAGATTATTCTCTTCAGGTGCTGCAGCAGCTGTTGGGAGAGCAGAGAGGGTCAGGGAGGTGCAGGGCCCCCCACACCAAACTGAGCCCCAGCGCTGCAGTGAATGAGGGAAGGCCCCAGGGCTGCTCCTTCTTGCTTGGAGCAGCAAAACCCCACCCGAGCACCAAACAAAGCCAGAGCTGCTCATCCCAAATTTCTGGAGAGCAGTCACACCCCCATCTTGGGTGGCAGAGGACACACAAGCAGGGATTTCCCCCCCATGAGCAGCCAGCCCCCCCTCCCCCCTCCCAAGGCAGCGGTGTCTCACCAGCGTGTTTCCTTTCCTGACTTCCACCAGCCTCTCCAGGATAGCTGCCAGGTTGGGATCGTCCGACTCCACAGACCAGATTGGGGGCACAGCTGGATAAGACTCCTGGGAGGAGGAGAAGGAGTGTTGGTGGCAGGGAGGCCATGGCAGAGACAAAGCTGGGCTGGGTGGGGGCTGCAGCCCCACAAACCAGAGATCAGGCCACAGGTGATATCCCCCCCTCTAGGATAATCCCGGAGGCTGAGGGCAGAGCAAAGCCCTACTGTGACTGTGCTCGGCTAGCTCTCTTCCCATCCCCCAGCCCGGGGTGGTGGCGTTTTGGCCCCCCCAGTGGTCGCGGGGCCATCGATGCTTGAGGCAGGACACCGAGAGCATCCTGGGCTGCCCAGGGGTCCCTCCCCTCGCAGCTCTACCCCAGCGGCTGCGGGAGAAGAGCCCGGCAGCACCTTTAACACGGAGCAGAGCCTCCGGCAGCGCTCCCGATCCGCCCCTCTGGAAAATCTCGGACACAGACTCTGCGCCGGGTGCTTTCCAGGCTCTGCTGCTCCTCACACGGAGCCCCCAAACAGTTGTAACCTGTGATACAGGAGGGGATCCGCAACCCAGAATCCCTAAAAGCTCAGGGAGGAGGAGACAGAGCGGGCGGGAGGAGCCGCGGGTGCCCCTTCTCCAGGCGGGTCAGGGCCCCCCTGGGGGACCCCCAAAACAAAACCGAGGGAGGCAGAGAGAACGAGGGCACAGCCCCCGCGGCGGAGGGGGAGCTGCCCGGGCCGGGGCAGCCCCCGCGGTAACCTCGCAGCCCCCGGGCCCTTCGCCCCCCCGGGGCCTCACCGTGATGTTGCAGTGGATACGGACCGGCCCCGGCGGCGGCCCCCGGGAGGCGGAGGCGCCGGCGCGGGCTCCGGCCCCTGGCACGAACTCGCAGCTGATCTCGTCCGGGCAGGCGCTGCCGATGCGGAACCGCTCGTGGCCGCGGTGGAAGATGGACTCGAGCAGCCGCAACTCCCGCCTCAGGAGCCGCCCGGCGGGGGCCGCCGCCACCTCGGTGCCGCTCCGCCCGGGACCCCCCGCCGCCGCCTGCGCCCCCGCCGCCTCCTCCGGCCCCGCCCGCTGCATCTTCCCATGGAGGGACCCGCTCCAGCCGCCGCCGCCGCCGCAGCCCCGGAGCCGGCCCAAGATGGCGGCGGGACGGCCCCGCTCCCGGAAGTGCCGCTGCCGGAACGGGCGGGGCCGAGCCCGCCGGAAGCGCCGTGCGACGGGAACGGAAGTGACGGACCGGGAGCACCCGGGGAGCGGGGGAAGGGGGCGGGGCCAGTGGGGAGCTCCACCTCCACCCGGGAGGGGTCACGTGGGGGCACCGGGGGCAGGGGGCTGAGCCCAGGGGACACCGGGGGGGCCGGAGAGGAGTGGGGGGGACCGGGGCACAGTGGGGACCGGGGGGGCCAGGAGGGACTAGGGGGACCGGGGGGACCCCGACATAGGGGGAGACCGGGGGAGACCGGGGTGCACCGAGGGGAACCGGGACGACCGGGGGGCACCGGGCATAGGGAGGCAGCGGGCACAGGGGGTCTCTGAAGCCCAGAGGAGTCCTGGTGCCTGGGCCCCCCCTCTCGGTGCACGGTGGATCCCAGGGGGACTCCGGTCTCGGGATCCGCCCGCGGGTTCTCCCCCTGCTCCCCCCGCGCTCGGTTCCCCGCCCGCTGCAGGGACCCCGCCGGAGCAGCCCGGACCCTCTGCCGCGTCCCGGGGGCGGAGGGGGGGCGGCCCCGGGGCCGGTGACGGCGGCGGTGACGGCGGCGGAGCAGGGAGCGCGGGGCGGCCCCGGCGCAGCGCCCGGCACCGCCTCCCGCCCGGGGCCGCCCCGCCCGGGCCGCCGCCGGCTCCAGCACCGCGGACAGCGCCCGCTCAGCACCGCGGACAGCGCCAGGCACCGGCGGCGGCATCGGGGCCGCCCCCATGGCGCTGCTCCGCGTCCTCTGCCTGCTCGCCGCGCTCAGACGTGAGTGCCGGGGGTCGGGGGGGTGGGTACCGGCACAGGACCGGGCCGGGCCCGGGGGCTGCGCTTGTTGCACGGGACCGCTCGGCACAGACCCGGTACAGACCCGGTACCGGCCTCGGTGCCGCTGGCACTCCCCGGCCCCCTCGGGGCTCTGCGGGGCCTCGAGGTGGGCCTCGTCGGGGGTGGGCAGGGACGGGCAGGGACGGAGGAGGGGGTGTCATGGACGGGCAGGGACAGGAGCGACAGGCAAGGGAGGCCAGAGGGGAGCCCCCCGCCCTGCCCGGATCCCCCTCCGAGCTGCTCGTCCCCAGGCACTGCCGTCCCTTGGGCCCCTCCTCCATCCCTCCCTGTCCCTCCCCACTCCTTGTCGGGCGATGACACCCGCGCCCTCTCACCCCACCACCCCGAGCCCCGGGCCAGGCATAGGCTCTATCCCTGGCCCCTGTGCTGGGCGCTCAGGCTGTGCCCTATTCAGGGAGTCTGGGCACGGACACGGAGGAGCGACTGGTGGAGTATCTGCTGGACCCTGCACGGTACAACAAATTGATCCGGCCGGCAACCAACGGCTCCGAGCTGGTGACCGTGCAGCTCATGGTGTCGCTGGCGCAGCTCATCAGCGTGGTGAGTTGACCAGGGCTCTGCTCCCCCACCTGCTGGGGAAGAGAGGGGGTCCTGAACCCCCCCAGCACCCCAAGTGACTGCCCTCCCCTCTCTCTCCAGCACGAGCGGGAGCAGATTATGACCACGAACGTCTGGCTGACCCAGGTGGGCACCCTGGACTTTGCTGTGGCCCTGGGATCCCCGCCCCCCGCATCCTGTCCTGGGCCCCCCTGCACTGAGACACCCAGTGTCTACCCTGACTCAAGACTTCTCATCCCCCTGCCCACCCCTGTCACGGGGACCCCCAGTATACCCTATGTGGGACCCTAATGCTCACCCTGCCCTGCCCCAGCCCCCCATACCTCCTGTGTTGGACCCTCATGTCCCCTCTGCCCTGTCCCCCCCTCTACCCTGTGGGCAGGCTGGGCTGATGGCCCCTGTCCCCAGGAGTGGGAGGACTATCGCCTCACCTGGAAGCCAGAGGACTTTGACAACATGAAGAAGGTCCGCCTGCCCTCCAAGCACATCTGGCTGCCTGATGTGGTGCTTTACAACAAGTAGGTGGTTTTTGGGGGAGGCTGTGCATGCCCCGACCCCACTCAGGGTCAGGGGCTATGTCAGGCTGGACACCCCCAGGACTGACAGCACATCTCTCTGCCCCAGTGCCGATGGGATGTATGAGGTGTCCTTCTACTCGAACGCCGTGATCTCCTACGACGGCAGCATCTTCTGGTTGCCGCCCGCCATCTACAAGAGTGCCTGCAAGATCGAGGTGAAGCATTTCCCCTTCGACCAGCAGAACTGCACCATGAAGTTCCGCTCCTGGACCTACGACCGCACTGAGATCGACCTGGTACTGAAGAGCGAGGTGGCCAGCCTGGATGACTTCACACCCAGTGGCGAGTGGGACATTGTGGCGCTGCCAGGGCGGCGCAACGAGAACCCTGAAGACTCCACCTACGTGGACATCACCTACGACTTCATCATCCGTCGCAAGCCACTCTTCTACACGATCAACCTCATCATCCCCTGTATCCTCATCACCTCCCTGGCCATCCTTGTCTTTTACCTCCCGTCCGACTGTGGGGAGAAGATGACACTCTGCATCTCCGTCCTGCTTGCCCTCACTGTCTTCCTCCTGCTCATCTCCAAGATCGTGCCACCCACCTCGCTGGACGTGCCACTGGTGGGCAAGTACCTCATGTTCACCATGGTGCTGGTGACCTTCTCCATTGTCACCAGCGTCTGCGTCCTCAACGTGCACCACCGCTCACCCACCACGCACACCATGCCACCCTGGGTCCGCACCCTCTTCCTCCACAAGCTCCCGGTGCTGCTCTTCATGAAACAGCCACGGCAGAACTGCGCCCGCCAGCGCCTGCGCCAGCGCCGACACACCCAGGAGCGTGCAGCTGCCACCACCCTCTTCCTCCATGCTGGCACCCACACCTGCGCCTGCTACGCCAACCCTGGCACTGCCAAGGCCGAGGGGCTCAACGGCTACCGGGAGCGGCAGGGGCAGGCACCGGCCCCCGCACCCAGCTGCAGCTGTGGGCTGGAGGAGGCAGTGGACGGCGTGCGCTTCATTGCTGACCACATGCGCAGTGAGGATGATGACCAGAGCGTAAGTCAAGGGATGCACCTGGAGATGGGCAGGGCTCAGGGTAGGTGGGCAGAGTGATGGGGTGCAGACAGAGCTGTGGGGTGCAGGCAGGGCCATGGGGTGGAGAATGTGTGCTGGCTCGTGGCTGCTCCATGGGAAGGGATGTGCACAAGCACCAAGAGGGTCCCTGCCTAGATGTATCACAGCCTCTGCCTGGGCAGAGGGTCCTACGCTGGTCTCTGACCCACCACTGCAGCCCCAGACTGAAGCAGCTGCTCTAGAAAACCAGGAGGGTGCCAGGAGGCCTGGCCCTGTATGGTACTGTGAGGTTGCAGATCTTGGCAGAGTCCCCGTCCTGACTCTGCTCACTGGGGAGATGAGATTCCTGGGCTCAGCAGTGCTGGTGGCAGCAGGGGGAATGAGCCCCGTGGGGCCTAGAGCAGGCTTGCAGGCAGCCCAAGGAGCTGCATTGCTGAGGGAGCAGACTTGGGGCTCTGAGGAGCTGCAAACTCCCAGTCCAGGCAGTGACGGGTGATGCCCAAGGCCCAGCCTGACCCGGCCTTTCTTCCGGCCCTGCGCAGGTGAGCGAGGACTGGAAGTACGTGGCCATGGTCATCGACCGCCTCTTCTTGTGGATCTTCGTCTTCGTCTGTGTCTTTGGCACCGTTGGCATGTTCCTCCAGCCCCTCTTCCAGAACTACGCCACCAACTCCCTGCTGCAGCTTGGCCAGGGCACCCCCACCTCCAAATAGCATGGGGAACAGCCGGTCCCAGGCCAGAGGGCCGGGTGCTGGGCTCAGGCAGCCCCTGCAAACCAATAAATACTCACAAAGGACGGGGTTGGTGCCATCTGGTGTCATTTCATACTGTTCTGTGCTCTGTGGGCCAGAGGGAGCAGGATGCACTCAGGGTCACGGGGCCTCTGGCTGCCCATGACTGATGTAAGAGGACAGGGAAGAAACTGGCTCTGGAAGAGGAAAATCCCAATTGCCAAGGGAGAGAGCTCCATGGGGACATGCCCAGTGCTTTCCTCTGCTCCTAGGAGCACCAGCCACTCCCTGTACCTCACCCTGCCAGGCCATGCAGAGCCAGAGCCCCAGTGGGCAGCCCTTGGCCCCTGCCTGGCCCTGCCAACCCCTGTGCCATTCCTGGGACTCCCAGGAGCCTGGCAGAGCCTCACTGACAGGGAAGGAACACAGGCATGGGGAGGGGGATGGAGCTGCTCAGCCTTGGCTCCTCGAGGTGAGCACATCGACCAGGCAGGAGGAGGCTATTTTTAGGTCCTACCTGCAGGCAGGGCCAGGGCAGCGAGTGCCAGGGGCTGCTCCAGCTCTGCCACTGTCCTCTGCTCCACTCCAGGCTCAGTGCTCTGGAGCCAAGAGCAGATACAAGATGCAAGGAAAGGGAAAATACAATTAATCAACACGAGCTGGGAGCTGGTGGCAGCCGGGCCCCGCCATGGGTCACTGGGCTGGCGGCTGTGGCTGGGCCGGCAGCACTCCCTGTGCTCCCCTGGCTGGCAGGAATTGGCCTCATCAGGGAAAACTGAAATGGAGTGTTTGCTATAAATACCACTAATCCCTGTGGCTGGGGGGAGCAGGGCTGGCAGGGCCTGACAGCACACAGGGCCGGGGGAAGCTGCACGCTAGAAATTAATTTAAATCCCAGCATTTCACCCAGCCTGAGAAATCCCAGCTGTTCCAGCTGCTGGTCCTGGAGCTCCTGCTCTCAGGGTGCACCCCAGTACTTAAATGTATTAGGAGCTTTGCCCCTAAAACAGCCCGATACCAGGGGCTTGTCCCACTTCATCCCACCTTTGCGTTCCCTCTGCTCTTGGTCCAGTCTTGGGTCACTGCAGCACAGGGGGGTCCTGCTGCACCCCAATAGAGACTGGAGTCCTGGGAGGGTGTGGGGAGCACAGCAGGAGCCCCAGTAGCCTCAGGTACAGCACCCTGGGCAGCCACAGACGGAAGAGCCTCCAGCTCTGTCCTTGTGCTGTTGCTGCCCTTCTCCATGCTGAGGCAGTTCCACCACTTACAGCTCTGTGTTTGAGGGCAGTTGCAGACAGGCTGGACCTATGACAGCCAGACTTCCAGCACTGACCCTGCTTGGCCCCAGCCCGGCTGCCTCTGGCTGTCCTGTGGAGATCCACAGCCAGAGTTGGGGCCTTGCTCCCAGACTCAGGGTTTCTTCTCCTCATTTTGGGCTGCACTTCCATGCCCACAGCTCTTTGGTCTCTGTCCTAGTTACTAGTGTCATCTCTCACCTCAGGCAAAGCTGGCACAGGCCATGCACAGGGAAAGGGGCTGCTCCAACAGCTTCTCACCTTCCACCAGCACATCTGGCATGTGGTTCAGCTCAGACACACAACAGGGCCCGCAGCCACCACTGGCCTCCTGAGACTAGAAAAGAGACACGCCATCCTAGAGGCAGCATTGGGGAAGGAGCTGGGAGAGCCCTGCCCCTGTATTTCCAGGCTGGCCCAAGCCCTCGGAGGGCTCAGCTCTGCCCAGTGAGCCCCTCGCTTGAGGCTCAATTCCGAACTGCCACAGCTTTACCCAGCTTCCTCGATTGTTTAGCAAATGCTAACACACCTCTGTCCCTCTCCAAAACCCACCCCAGGCCCCTCTTCTCCTCAGCAGAAATCAACACACTCATGGCCAATACTACAGAAATTTGTTATTAATGGAGAATGTTATGCTAGTCCTGCTGCAGCTTGCAGAGGTCAGTCCTGTGTCCCAGCTTGGCCAGGCTACCAGTCACCTTCCAACAGAGACAGAGAAAACCAGCCAGGCAGCTTGTTTGTTTTTTTTTTTTTCCTCAAAAGAGAAAATTTGCCTCAAAACCTGCCAGAGGGATCTGCAGTGTACGGTTCAAAGGTTTCAAGCTCACAGTCTGAGAATCCCTTTGGTTTCTTGTGCCTTCTTTTAAAAACAAAAAAAGGGGAGACAAAACTACAAAAGCTAAGGGGGACTGAGCCTGCCCTCACTTTAAAAAAAGGAGTATCATTTACATGCACATTTTAAAAAGGCAGGGTCTGAGGGTCAGGGAGGAGGCAGCCAGGCCTATGGGGAAACTGCTGCACGCTCCTGACTCCACTCCAAGAAGGTGGTGGTGGAAGAAGGACAAGTGCAGACTGTGTACATTCACCTCCCACCCCTTGCAGGGCGCTTCCCTATGTATCAAGGACAGAGAAATTCTCCTCCTCTTGGGGTTTGCGGATCCAGCTGCCATAGCCCAGCTCTTCCAGCGTGCTGAAGAAGCACTGCTTGGCTGCCTGGTACAGCGTGGCTGCCTCCTTGGCATCTGAGTACACAGAGAGCTTCAGCAGGTCTTCACGGTTGTTCTTGGCACACAGCTGCTGGAACAAGGTGAACATTTTCCTCTTGGACACACGAGACACTTCCAGCTTTGGGCTGAGAAGGAAGACACAGGCAGCAATGAAGGACATGACACTCAGAAGAGCCAAGAGGAACACAGGACTTGGGGAAAATCCCACGATGGGGGAACTCTGGGCTCAGCAGGGTTCTGTGGCAGGATCCAGGCTGGGCAACTTTTGGTTTCCTTCAGGAGTGCTTGTTCATGTCCGTTTGAAATTCCTCCCTCCAGCCCTCCCCACGTGTAGGGTGCTGTAACAGCGCAGTGTACTCTCCACCTCAGAGTTGCCCCCCTTTCCCCAGCAAGAAAAGCAGTGTCAGGAAAGGCTCTTCTTACCCATCTACTTTCCCTTTGGTGCCATCCAAGACTTCAACTTCGCTTGCATCAGCAAGACACCAGTTCACTGATGACTCCTTGGTCTTGCCCGTCTGCCTGGCAGAGTCGTACACGCTGACTCGCCCAACCTGTGGGAGAGCCAGGAGGGTTCCTTAACCTGGTCCTCTTGCCCCTTCCATCCCCCACAGGTTCAGCTCATCCTAAACTTTAGAGAGCAGCAAGAATGAAGTTCTTACTAAGCTGAAGGTTACAGGGGCAACTCTGGTGTCCTTCCTGCCAGACCAAGACATTGCTAGTAACCCCCAAACTGCGGAGTGACAAAGAAGGAAGGTTCTTGGGGTTGCCCTGTGCAGGGCCAGGAGTTGGACTCGATGAGGCATTGTGGGTCCCTCCCAACTCAGGATATCCCAAGACTGCTGCCTAGTGACCCCCTTGCAGAGCGCCTTGGAACTCCAGAACCCACAGGCAGAGGAACGGGGTGAAGAGGTGCCACAGCTGCAGTACCTCAGGATGGTTAATGTGATATGGAGCCTGGAGCTTTTCCTTTAGTATGTTCCCATCCCTCTCCATGCGGCAGCAGATGGCACGGGTCAAGTGACCCTGACTGTACAGGTAACCTGTGGAGATAGAGGTGAAGGTGTTAAGAAACAGGATGGCACAGGTGATGGACCAGCCAAGCCCTGAGAGCCACAGCACTGCTCACAGGCTCCTGAAAGTCCATGGCACGTGGATCAGCACAGCTATGTGTACCCTGGGTGTGTAAAACATAGGTTTACGGACTACATTTCTCTCTGAAGACATAAACATACAGTTTTTGTCTCACTCTCCTAGATCACACGTGCCTCCTAAAAATCCAGAACCTCAGAGAGAAACCCACTCCACCCACAGCATAAAATCCACAGACTCCCTTTTCACTTCCCAACAGCTCTGCCAAGAATGACGTTTCAGTCTGTTACTCCTACAGCTTCCACAAACAAACTTTGCCATCACACAGGGGAGGGAGGTGAGTTGTCACTGCAGCCCAGTTGTACCAGCCCGCCCCCGAGAGGTCAGAGGATCTCGCACCGAGCGTGACAGAGCTGAGATAAACTGGCTCCAGGAAGTGTGACAGCAGTGCCCCTTGCAAGCCAAGTATATTCCAGCGCAAGATTTTGTCACTGCAGGACATGGTTCGTAACCGCTCCCCGTGCTGGATCCCATCCCACGTGGGCACAATGTCACTTGACTCCACGGGAATGGTACCTTCCCCTGCACGAGAGAAAAGAAAGCTTTTCTGTACAGAGTCAGATATTCAGTAAATCAAACTCCATCAGAAACCGCACAAGAATCTTCTAGATACCCAGAGTGACCTCTGAGTCTGACACCAGCTTTGGGGAACAATCTGGCATTCAGTATTGAATACACATGAGTAATTTTCAGCATGGCTGAAGCAGAATAGAACAGTGCTTGAAAAAGAGGGCAGAGACATAGGAGTTTTGCAGCAAACTTCAGCTGCAAATTTCACAAGTGTGGCAGTTCCAACGGGCAGAGCTGGGAAAGGGAAGGGACTCTATCTAATGCTCTTCCATCCATCCACCTCCTTTGGTTCCTGAGTGCTTCAGATTCCACAAGAGCACACAGAGAGGGCAAGGAAGCTCTGGAGCACCAGAAAGGCTCAGAGGAGAGGACTGGAGCCATTGCACCATGCAGGGAGTGATTGCACTCACCATTCTCCACCTTGGTCCGCAGCTTGCCTTGCTTGGGGTTCTCAAAGAGAGGCTGGTGCTGGGGCTGCCCCACCACGCTTGCCTGGTCGCTGCAGGATTTATCAAAGAGGGCTCCGTCTCCACACGGGGCTGTGCTAGAAAACAAACCCTCCCCCATTAGCACTGACTGTCAGGAAACAGCCAGGGCCAGGGGGGTGACAGTGCTGCTGACACAGGTCACCCAACCCCTCCCCACAAACCTGACATAGAGGTGAAAGGTAACACTGCTCTTTATTCTGAGCCTCTTTCCTCCCGCTGGCTCAAAAATGCTCTCTTCTGCAGAGGAAGGATTAGACAGGTCATACTTCATCAGCTCACTGTAGAGAAACCTGAAAAGAACACCATCCTGTCAAAAGGCTGCTCTGGTCCTCAGACGAGGAGTGCTTCAATCGACAGGCACGTTCCCACATCCCTCACTCCTGCTGCATGGGAGAGCGGAGACTAGGAGCTGTAGCCAAGGAGGCTTGGGAGGCCAGCAAACAGTGCTCGATGCACAAAAAGGGCAAAAAGTCCAGCAGATTTTCTGCCATGAAGAGGACAAGTGGTAGAAAAGCACTATTCTGTCCAGGGAGCAGGGGGAATCACTGGCAGGAGAGGAAGGAGCCTGGCTGGCTGCTGCTTGCATGCATCTGTTCCCAGTGTGAAGAAGACTTCAAGGTCTTCAACCAGCACCTTTAATCAGCACCAAGTTTGTGTTAAGAGTAAATGGCCCTGTGGGTAGCTGAACTCAAGTGGTATTACCACAACCCCATAAGGGTCTTTTAAGGCTGCTTCTGGACAGGGAAGAACCTCGAGGTTTCCAACACAGTGTCAAGGACTAAAGAAAAACTGCAGCTTCCTAGAGAGTCCTTGAGCAGAGCCTGTGCAAGGACTGATTTTGCAAGGAGAGGTGGAGCATGTTGACAGGCTCTGCTATGCCAGAGCAGCCACCGCTGTCAAGATTAACAGCTGAGACAGACATTAAGCGAGACACAATCCTGATTCATCACTTCCCAGGGACCTGCCCTCAACACTTTCCCTTGCTGAGGAACGCAGAGCACAGCAGCAGCTCATGAAGGCTTGAAGGAAGCAGCTGGCTTTGCTGTACAGAACTGAAGGGCAAGCATTGAACAGGCAGTCCAGCTTCATCTCACTTCAGTTTTTAAAAACTAAGTGTCACAGTGAATGTTTATACAGAGAAGGCAACTGTGCAGTTTAGTTGGGAAAACCCTTTACAACCTCTGAAAAAGGATTGCTGACTTATCAAGGCAAACAGATGCAGTATGTTTTCCTGAATCCTTCTATACCCAGACCCAGAAAGGCCAGGAGAGGACCCAGCCTGCAGTGCTTGGCTGGTGGTGGGAGCTGTGCTGAGGCTGGAGAGCACCCTGCACGACGGTCCAGTAGTCTCAGCAGGAGGCTCTATTTTAATAACTTTGGATGCAGCCCTTGGGCTCCTGGCAATTCTCCCATTCAGTACTAATTTGGGCACCACTCAGGCATGGCCCCTTCTGATCAGAAATAACTTCCCTCTTTTTAACAACACATGGATAAACAGTGTCAGAGGATCACAGCACCTCTCAGTGCAGCAAGGAACCGTTTCAGCTTCACCCCTCCAGAATGGGTCAGCATCTCCTGGTAGGCCTCTCTCCATTTCCTTTGGATTTCCCCTTTTCTCACCTCACAAAGCCTCTTCGAGAAATGATTTCTGCATGACAATCATTTACTGTCTCCCCCTTCAAGCTCAGCTCTTCTCCTTTCACACAACGATTACCTGAAATAAATAAATAAATAAACAACAGGGAAAATGTCAAAGTCAAGACACAGCTTCAGAGACAGAGGGAGAGGTTCATCTTGCGTCAAGTCTTACTTCTTTGGGCTCTTGAGCAGCAGCAGCACCCTGGCTATTAAATCACTATCTTGATCCAAGCAGTTAGGAAAATAAAGGGAAAAAAAAGCACACACCACTTTAGGGACAGACAGACTAAAAGTGCCACAGGTTTAGAGGCACTGACCCTTCATGAGGGCTTTGCAGCCACTCCTGGTAGAAGGCTGGCAGCTAAGTAGGGAGGGAGATAAGGTACATGCAGCTGTGAGAAGCTGGGGGATCGTGTGCTGTACCACATGAGGAATCCACGCTCTGATGCACAGACTAGCATGCAGAAATGCAAGTGAAGATTAAGAGCAATACAGCTGCAGGCACATTTGCTTTGTTCTCTCTCTTTAACTAGATCGCTTGTGACACCACTTGAGCCCTGGGAACATTTTGTGCCCTCTCTGAAGAGGCCCACAGCCACAGCCATTTCTGAGCCGTGGCTGACAGGAAATTTAGCATGGAAATGAGAGTTCAGAGTGTGCTGGAGGAAGCTGTTCATACCTGTTCCGATGCTGACCACCACTCCTAAGCCCTTATTTGCTCTCCTCATGACGATGGCAGCCAGGATCTTGCGCCCGAGCAGACTGTGCTGGATGCGAGCAGTGAGGCTGTTGAAGCGCTGGTGGCTCAGCATGGCCATCTGATCGTGCAGGGTGCTGCCACTCACAGGGAGCTGGGGTGGGGACACACCACCACAGATCATGAGCAGGCCACACAACACCACAGCTCAAGGAGTAACTAACCCAAAGTGCAGCTTTCCAAGGAGAGGACAGAATGCAAAAAACACGAGCTTTGGGCAGTGCGGTTTGGAGCTGTTACATGGACACTTCTGTGTCAAGGGGTGCGTGAACCTCTTTTGGGTATTTCTGGGAAAACCTCGTCCAAGGCTTTCAATTCTGCTCTGGCCACATCAGAGACAGCAGCAAGCTGTCTTCCTGGCAGCAAGAGGCACAGGCTGAGGAATGGCCCCCCGAGAATGCCAGGGAAAATCCACAGCGCAAAGGAACAAACCCATCCTGCCTGTTCCCAGAGACTCAGCCAAGGAAATCTGCTCCTGGCTTTAGAGGAACTCCTCCTCCGGCCGCCTGTGAGGAGAGTGCACAGTCACTCTCATTGCAGACGGACTTACCTCCCCCAGCACTGCTGACTGACAAAATTTTCCCTGATGGCTTTGCTATTTAGAGCCCCAGCTGCTGTGCTCAGCTGTGTCGGCTGGAATGCGGCTTTTCAGAGATCACAATGCTCTAAGGGCGATTTAAAGCAGCCCAGGTTTGGGACAAGCCATCCTGACACAATGGACAGTTTTGCTTATCTTATCTGATACACGAGTCTTTATGAGCTGACACACCATTTTTAAAGCAGCACGAAGCAGTTTGAAAGTAATAAAAAAAGTCACATAATTAAAAATGAGCATGTTCCTACTCTACCACAGGAACACACTTGAGTAGCTGGAGGAAGAATTTGATGATAATTTAGCCCTAAAGCAGAGGCCAGCAGGATGGAAGGATAGGCCTGCGCCCTGAGGAAACATCTAACCCACTTCAGGAAAACCACATCAGCTTATCTACAGCTGCAGAGAACAAAGACATCACAGTTGATTTTGAAGGCACTTTTCTGCTGGACTGAAGGGAGGAGGACAGGCAGGGCTACAAACACAGTCCCACCTGCGGCAGAAGATTTACCTCAGTGATGTTCATCCCTTCCATGCGCTCCACCTTCTCCGACTCCCCGATCAGGACGCGCAGCGCTGCATCCGCTGCCTCCTGCTTGCCCTGCTTTTTGCTGTGTGCAGTCACAGCCGGGAACCAGCGGCCTCCAACCTTTGCCTGATAGACAAACCTATGAAGAAACCAAGAAACCTGTGCATTTGAGTCTGGTTTTTAAATTCTCCCAGTGGAGAGAGGAGGGGAGTGGAGGGAGCTTATTGTCATCCAGCCATAAGGTTTGGCAGAGGCAGCAGCTTGCCCTGTTGCCATCTCAAACTGCAATTTTGATCTTTCTGTCCTTTCTCCAGGACAACAGCAGCAGTGCAAAATTTCCTCCTGGGCAGGTGCAGCTACTTACTTGGGGTCATGGGGAGGTCCTGACTGGTCAATGAGTTTGAACTCTGCAGCAAACCCATTGGAGCGGGCATATTCCAGCAGGCCACTGACAGGATTGACATTAAGATATTTGATGAGCTCCCCAACACCCTTTGCTTTCACCACCTTGGATTCATCTGGAGCGGCAATCCATGGCCCACAGCTGTGCACGGACTGGTCACCGTGGGGCTTCATGACAGGCTAGAGTGGAGTTAGACAGGAGAAGGTTGTTAAATACTGAGCAGCTGGATTTATGGCAGGCTAAGAGCAGCAGCAAACCTCTGCTAGAGCCAGCATGTGACCTTTTGGGGTGAAATCCAGTGGAATAGGAAATAAAAGACGGGGAACATTCAACTCAAAACGCTTGGGTCTTACAAAGAAGCTCTTTGTACCTGTTCAGGCAAGACATGGGGTACAGACTCTCCAGAAAGAATCTTCACAGCAACTTCTGCTGCCATTTGCTTTGCTCCCTTCTTGCTGTTTCCTACCACAGCAGGGAAAATTTGGTCACCCATTTTCACACAGTAGCTGAACCTGACAGGACATTATAGCACATGAAAAGTGTTAACCATAGGTGTCTCAATCTGGTTATTATCCCCTTTTCCCACCTCCAGATAAATCCTTCTGGCTTATCTCCAATTGAAATCTACCGTTATGGCCCTAAACACTTCCACTAGAGCACCACCAGGTAGGGTACAGGACTGGAACCTGCTTCTGCTCTGGTAGAAGAAACAGCATTTTTTCTCTGAGAAAGGGCATTGCTTCGGGTCTCCTTCTGGAGGCAGATGTCTTGGAGGAGCCATGCCCAGAATCCTTGGATAAGAGGAGCACTCAGCTAGGTCAGTGACAAGTCCAAGAATGTGGGTAGCATGCTGAAGGGTAAGGATAGTGAAGAAAGAGTTTCCATCCTCCCCCAAAGCTGACAAGAATATGCCATACCTAGGGTCATGAGGTGGGCCTTCCTGAGACAGCAGCTGGAACTCAATTATGTTCCCTGACTTTTGTCCATACTCCATCAATACGCTGATAGGGTGCTTCCCAGGAAGCAGGCTGAGGGGAGCTGCTGCAGATGACAGCTCTGGCTCTGGCTGCAAAGAAGACAGAGGAAACCAGTCCCAGACTAAACATTGCCTGAGCAGCCTCACAAGGTAAAGAAAACAGGACTCACCAACTCCAGTTCTGAGCTGTCGGAGGGAAGCGGCTCCTCACATTTAATCCCACTGGGCCTTCCATTCTCCACTTCACTCATCAGGACCTTCATGGCATTGGCTGCTGCCTCCTGTTTAGCCAGTTTTTTGCTCCCTGCTTCTGCTGGTGGGAACTGGCGCCCATTGATCACTGCCTGGAACTTAAACCTTTAAAAAGAGAAAACCAAAGAGGTAAATTGAGAGGCAAAAGTGTGGTCTTCTCAGAGCAGGCAAGTAGGCTGCTCTTGGAACTGAAGGGAGGAGGAACAGCCAGCTCCTGACTGGAAGAGCAAACCCAGGCTGCCGTGTGCAGAAGGCAAACACCAAGGGTACGCCAACAGCGCTGCATCTGAGCCTCCTTTCATCACGTTTCCAGTGCTGTTCATGACAGAGGAACAGCTCCAGGTTTTGTTCTGAAGGAACAGGAGGAATTGCCTTGTTCCACAAGTGTCAGGAACAGGTAAGGGCTGTATGCAGACAGCAGTTCTGTTGTGGCTCCTGCCCAGTAATAAGAAAGCTCAAAAGCAGCCTGCACTGTTTCATCTGCACCTGGTCATTCAGGGTCACTCCTCCCTCTGGCATTCTCCCTGGCTACGCAGGGCATTCACACCATCTCAGAGAGGTGCTACCTCTCGTCTTTGACATTTCTGTCCCTCTCCTTCCCGTGAACTCTAACAAAGTTTATCTTCTGTCCTTCAGCCCTGGAAACCTGCTTCCGAGGAGAATGGGTCTAACCAGATCTAGAGTAGGCTTATTGGGCTGAATCCATTCAGATCCCTCCTTAAAACCAAAACAACAAACCCCTGAGACTCTGTCTTTAGAAATGAGGCCAATTTTCCTGTCTAGTGGATCTATTGACATATTCCAGCATAACACATATGGTGCTTTTCACCTCTCCCTGGTGCTCCAGAACAGCCATGATTCTGCAAGGGAGAGCAGGACTCCAGAGACTGACTCCACCAACTCTAGTGCCATGCTATATGTGCTTGGCTCACAGAATCTGCTCTGACCTGCTACACCACAGAAACGTTCAGAGCGGGGCCACCTTGGCTAACTCAGGACACCTGTACCCAAACACTTTGTTCTGAGCTCTTTTTATACCATTTCTAGGGTGAGCACATCTTGAGAGACAGCTCAGAAATACCAGTTTCCCTCTATACGATCAAATTGAAGGCAAGTAATTAAATGAGACGGGACCTAGTGAAGAGATGAATCCCATCTTCACTACTTAGGATGAGGTGCTGGATTGCCAAAACTGGGCTACCTGGGGTTAAACTTTAGCCTTGTTTTATTTCTTAAGCTGATGCAAGGAATCAACTAGGCTAATCCTTCTGAAATGAAAGAGACATGAATGAGCAGGCCCTTCAGGACAGAGCTGAGAGGGTGAACTTATAAATCAGATCATTTTAAGCAAAAAGAGCTCAGAAAAGGTAGGACATTTTCTTACCGTGGCTCATGAGAGGGTCCACTCTGCTCCAGCATGATGAACTCACAGTGCTGGTACGTGTACTGAGAATATTCAGTAAGGCCACTCACTGGGTTCTTCTCCTGACAAGCCATCAATTTCTCTACGGGCGTACACGGCAAAGCAGCTTCAAACTGGGCAGCATAACTGGGGGAAGACTGAGAATTCATGACGCATTTTGACTTGTCAGGCTGCTTGTTGATAGTGTTCAGATTATCTGGGATATCATCCGTGGTCCACTTGCCGTTTTCCGAGTTATCATAATTACTCAAACTGGAGAACTTCGGCTTGGTGTCCTCAGCCGTGTCCGCTCCCATGTTGCTGCCATTGCCCTGACCAGGCTGCCCCAAAGGCTGCTGTCCATTTTCTACACTTTCTTCTTTTGATGCCATCGCTGCTGGCAAAGCTGCTGTCACCTCCTGGGGACACACAGGGACAGAGGAAGGGGGAGGACCCGACTCAGGAGGTGTGGGATTCACCTTCTGTATTAATGTGCTGGCCTTCAGCCTCATCTGCATCCTCTCACGTTTCCTGTCTGTCAGGGACCACCGTGGGGGGGTTGTGTTCTGCTTGTGGACATCTCCCAGCTTTTCCAGAGCACTGAGAAATGCATTAACGTCCTTGGCCCTCGAAAACCCAATGTTTTTGGCAAGGTTGAGTGCCGTTGTTTCTGGCACGCTGAACAAGTAGTTGCAGATTTTCTCCTTCGTCTCAGCCATCTCTGTGTCTCCTGAGCCAAGTGTGCTCCTCTCTCCTCCTCTGCTCTCACAAGCTGGATCTGTGCAGCCGGCACTGTGGTCAGCAGGGCTTCTCTCCCTCCCTGAGCTGGGGCTGGCAATCCTCCACAGCGGCGGCGTCTCTCCCCCCTTGTGTAACCTGCCTTCTCTGAGGAGTTTATACAAAATGCGGTTGACCTCTTTCTTTTGAGTTTTAAGTTTGTGTGTGAGATCATGAACTGTGCAAGTCCTTCCCTCCCCGAGCTGCCTGAAAATAGTCAGAATTTCTTGTTCGCAGTCTTGCCTGGCAAGAGACAGTCTCTGGAAATTCAGCCTGATAGTGTCAGAGTCTCTCCCTGGGTTCTCCTGAAGACAGTGCTGTGGAGGGCAATACCGTGGTGAATTCCCACGGTATTGCCGCTGACTAGAGAACCTCCAGCCCCCTGCTCTGCTGCGGCCAGGCCGATGTGTCCCTGCAGGAGCCGGTGCCACAGCCTCCTCGTGTGGTCCCTGCCCCTGCAGCGGGCAGACCGCAGTGTCCTGCTCTGTCAGGAACTGCTGGTGCAAAAAGGTGCCCTGGTTAGTTTCTTGTGGGGTACAAGGGTGGTTATAAAAAGCTCGGGTAGTGCCGGGGTGGTTATGCCTTGCCCGAGTCAGATACGAGCCTCTGCCTCGCCCAGCACCTCTGATCATAGCGCTCCGCTGGGATACGCGGGGGACCCGGGCTGCTGGCACGCCAGGAGTGGAGCTGCCTGTCCTGAGGAGACAAAATGCAGCAACTCAGGATGCAGTTGTGTTGCAAACAGTTTGATAAAATAATCAAGATTTGATAACATAAAAGAAGTGTTTGTGATTAAAGGTAGAGAAGCACAGTGCACCAGAATTGTTAGGGGCGTTGTGTTTGAAAGAATGGAACCACAGGAATCTCACTGGACCATACAAAGTTGCTTTGAAGTCCCCTGCACTCTCCCTGTCTTGGTCTGGACACTGCCTATCCCAGCTAGTATAGCTAAATAGTATAGACCAACGATTGTTGTAGAATAACACTATATACCTGAAAGAACCAATAATTTCAAAGATTTTCATTCATTTCGTCATCATTTCATTAGATTTAAGAGTGGAGCAGCTGGACAATAACTACTATATAACTAAGTAGAAGAATAGAACCTAGCTAGGCATGACAAGTATAAAAATAAATAGAAGAATAGAAACTTACGTAACTATAAAGTATATAAACTGTACAAATTTTGTGGTTGGGAGAACATGTTTAGGAGGAGCTGATTCCCCCGTGTTCCCAGCACTGTAATAAAGAAGTGTCACTTAATCACATCAAATTGGTGCTGGATAAGTTTCCTTCATCACATTTGGTGATAGTTACACAACTACAGGATTCCAAAAACGCAGTTTAAACAGCTTCCCTGACACTGAGGCATTTCAAGCATCTTCTCCTTACAAGCCTGTTTTCTACTTTTCTAGGAGTCTTAAATTATTCCTGCAAACATAAACAGCAAACTCTGTCTGCCCAGCATAGCACCAGCAGGTGAAGTCAACCACGAGAAGCAGCTTTGCCAAGAGCGACCCTCTGCTTCTGTTGGACCAGATTCCAGCACTTGATGTTCAAGATGCGCTTCCCAAACACAGTGAGCTCCACTCCCTCTCTGCCCTGAGGGAGAGAAGAATCTCACACATGCTTTGCAACCTGAGAAACAGAAGCAGGAGGAGGTAAGGGAGCATGAGGAGGTGAACTGGAGCAGCTCACGTGGTCAGACAGCAGAGCTGCAACAGGCTCATAATAATTTTCAGATTCGTGGACAAAGGAGTCTGAAACCCCAAGTGTCTTTTTCTCCTTGGGCACTAGATGACCTGAGGAGGTAAAGCATCACACTACACACACAGATAACATGCACAGAAATTGGGACAGGTGTGCAGCTGGCAACAGTTTTTTTGGACTGCAGTCCAAGTTCCACTCCTATCGCACACAGCTGTGCCGCTCCCCCAGGGTGCAGGACATTAGACTAAACTTTCAACATGCTTTTTAAAAATAAGGAACCCAGCACAGCATATATTCCAATTATTTGACAACAGCTGGCTGTGAAACTGAGAGGATAAAGACATGGAACACGAGACAGGGCCCATCCTGCCTGCTCCCTCATGACCCATCGTCATAGAGACAGTTCTTCCTATGCCAGTCCCATCTTTATAAAGCTCCCCATCTTCACCAAACACACCCCGAGGCCAACTCAAATTTCCTTTTCACTAAACCGCCTCACTCGGCTGCCACCATGGGACTTATTTTCCAGTAAACACGGGGAGCCGGGTTCCTTCCTCCCCAACTCCGAGGGAGCCCCTGCTCAGTGACCTCATTTTACAAGTGCTCTCTGAGTGAAGGGCAGGAAGAGGGGTTTGGAAAAAAAACTCTCTTACCTCAGCCTCATCCGCACGCCAAATTATTTTATGAGAAAATAAAGAGGAAAAAAAAGAAACCCCCACCCGCAGGTGTGCCGACGAGGGGAGGCGGCGCCGGGCAACCGCCGAAGATGGCTGTGAGGCCCATTTCGGTTTCGTTTCCCGCAGCAGCCCCGCCCAAGGCGCTAGCAGCGGGAACTGGCCGAGTTTCGGGCTTTCTCAGACACCGCTTGGCTTTGAGAGCGCTCATGAGGTTCCTTCTCAGCGCCGGAACCTGGGGCGGGAAGGCGAACCCCGTGGGGCAGCTCTTTCTCCCGGCGCCCGGGAGAGGCAGCCCCGGTACTCGTGGGGTCCCGGTCGGCACAAGGGGGGCGGCTCGGAGAGAAGGGCTGCGGGAACAGCCGTCACCTTCAGCTGCACCCCTAAGGGAGACCCCGGGGACCGCGCAGGGCGGGTGCGACTCACACCCGGGTCACACTCCGTCCCCGTGAGGGCCGAAGGAGTGACGAGGGGCTCGCCCGGACGGCACCGCACGGGAGGGACGGCGAGCACCGAGAGCCGGGATTCGAGGGGAGCGATTTATTCCGCGCGTTCCGCCCCACGGAGCCCGAGCCCGGCAGAGCCCCCTGGGCAGCCGGGACACGGTCCCGCAGCGTTCCGGAAGCCCGCGGGGCCGCTCACGCGCGAGGCTGCAACGCGGCCTAGTCTCGCCGCCTCATCAGGCCCGGTGGCCGCTGCAGGACACACCGCGGGCGGTAGAGACGTCAGGGACCAGGAAGGATCCAGGAGGGCCCCTCGAGGTTCCGGCGGGGCCCGAGGCCGCCCCTCCCCCCCGCGCCCCCTTACCCCGCGGCTGCCGCCGCTGCCGCCGCTGCCGGCGCACAGTGATGACGGCACTGCCCCCCGCGCCTGCGCAAGGTGCGGAGGGAGCCGGGCGGACGCCATCTTGACTGGGGGCAAAGCCATGTTTGACCAGGGCAGCGCTTGGCGGTGCCGGCGCCGCCGTCCCGGTGGGGCCCGGCTCGGGCGCTCCGCTGTGGGAGAGGCGGCACAACCGCATCCCCTTCCTCCGGCTTGGGGGCCGCGCCGCTTCCGCTGTGTCCCGGAGTATCGCCTACGCTATAGGAGCGCTGCGCCGAGGCGGTGGTGCGCATAGGCCCTACTGCGCATGCGCAGCAAGTATCCCCTCCTCCCCCCCCTCCCTTTTGTACCCATTGCTCCCGTTGCTCCCACTTGGCCCTCGGTACCGCGGGGCCTTCGGGGCCTGCGGGGTCTCCCCTCCTACGTAGGCCCCTCCGTGACCCGTGGCATCCCCATTCTCTGTGGGCCCCTGTCTGCCGTGTGTCCTTTGGACCCCCTCTTCCCCGTCGGGGCTCCCCCATCCCCCTGTGGTCCCCACCAGAGTCTCTCCCAGTGTGGGGCTCCTCTTTTTTCCACAGGCTCCCCGTTTCCCGTCCGACTGCTGTCACCCCCGTTTTTATGCATGCTTTTTAGTGCTAGAGGTGCCCCGGGTCATGTCCCACCCTGTCCCAGGTTCCTTCTAGGCGGACGGAGACAATTCCCTTCCCCAGCCCCAAACCAGGTGTGGACTCTGCTGCCGGTGGATCCTCCCTTTCCCAGGCGAACACATTCCAAACGAAATCGTGTGAGTTAGAAAACTACCGTCAGAGAACAGATTGTCCCTGTCTGCTGTGTGTCATTTCCTATCTGGCACAGGCACTGCCGGGCTCCCGTGGCTCAGAGGCTGCCAGTGGCTTGGAGCAGCACCTTGGGCACAGTGGTACCTGTGCCTGTGGGTATGGATTATTCTTAAACCAGAAGGCTTGGGAGCCAAGCTTTCAGATGCATGTCTGGACCAGCCATGGCAGGGTGGGTTCTTCTCCCAGGTAACAAGAGGAAACGGCCTCGGGTTGGACCAGGGGAGGTTTAGATTAGATGTTAGGGAAAATTTCTTCATGGAACGGGTGTTCAGGCACTGGAGCAGGCTGCTTGGGGCAGTGGTGGAGCCACCATCCCTGTAAGTGTTCAAAAAAGGTATGGATGTGGCAATTGGGGACATGGTTTAGTGGTGGCCTTGGCAGTGCTGGAGTAACAGTTGGGCTCTGATGCCTTAAACTCTGTATTATATAAAATTTTAATATAGCTCTTTCAGTATATCACCTTTGTATTAGATTCCTAAAGTGTTGTTAAACGTTTCTTGTCAAGAATTCCAACAGACAAAGATTTTAGCAAGGTGAAAAACATCTTATCTGTAGAAAATAGAATAAAACAGAATAGGATGTAACAGGGTTACACCATTGAATATAACCAAGTCAAAACTACTCTGAAGCCTTGAAGCTGTTCTAAGAAGGACAGAGATGATGATGAGGAGGAGGATGGGGATGAAGGGGTGGTCATTTTGTGACCACCAACCCAAATTTGGGAGGCGTGGTGAGGGTGGGACAATGGGAGGAACAGTTTTGGGAATGGGTGTATCTAATGAGGTAATGCCCAGATATTATAATTAGATGTTATTATAAAAATTGTAAAGGCCTATACTGTTGTATGTGCAATATATTTTGTGCACCAAAGGCACCACAATTAAAGAGCTGCTTTCTACCTTTCTATACTCAAAATTGTCCAGAGAATTATTTCTCTGATTTTAGGCAACATCTCAATGATCTTAAAGGGCTTTTCCAACCTCAACAATTCCATGATAACAACCAATGAGCAATTGTCACATCTGGGACCATCATCTGTGAGCCCCCAGACCCTCCTCTGCCAGCGTGGTGGGTGTGGAGGGGAGCTGGCAGGGATGGGCACAGGGTCTGGATGAATTTTAGGGGTCCATCTGCCTACACTTGCCTATGAATGGGCAAAACACACAAAGACAAACTCCTCAGAGGACCCTGGTCTGTGTGTCCAGTGGAATGGTAGCTTGTGTGTGCCTTCAGGTGGGGCCCCTGCTCCCACCATGGCCTCTTCTCTGCAGCATTCCAAAGGTGTTTCAGTGATCCTGGGGTCACAGCAGGGTGCAGAAATGGTGAGTCAGGCCCCAGAATTGCCAGGCTCATCTGCTGCTCACATTCAGTGATGGTTTTTTTAAGCTGAAGCTGTGGATTGTTCAGGGTTTGGGAGGGGTTTTTTTCAGCTGATTTCTGGATTTAGAGATTTTGGGGCTTGTGTTTCCTGGCGTGGTTTTGGTGTGAGTTTTTTTCTGGTAATGGGGAGGCTCCTTGCCTAAAAAGGGACCCAGCATGCCCACTGAAGTTGTCACATCTTTGTTTCTTGGAGGATCTGGGAGCACAAACCCTCCTGTCAAACATGGGGGTCACAATCCACACAAGCAGTGTCTCCCACCCACTTTGCCAAAGGACAAGTGACTCCACAGTGCACGACAATGACTCCTTGATCTGTTCTTTCCTTTTTTTCACCCCCTTTTAATTTCTGGTGATCACTCCCAGGCTTTGCCCCAGCCTGGGTGGCTGTGATTCATCCTGGCCTGTGTGAGGGTGGGATGGGAAGGTTCCAACGCTGCTCTCCTCAGTGTGACAGAGGCTGCCTGTGAAGTCATGTGTCCTCTTGAATTGCAACACCCTCAATGTGACAAACAGCCACTTCATCCATATGAGCTCATTCTCTGTTCTTTGTGGAAAATTGGGCAGACTCCCAACCTTTTTCCATGGAAAGGGACTGGGAGATGGGAGACCTCCAGCTGCTGAAGGCCCAGCATTAACACAGCCACAGCATCTACTTGGCTTTGCTGGAAGCTCCAGCACCCTCTGGACATCACAGTTTTGGGAAAACAGCATGGTTTGTGCTGGAGATAAGGAGCTGATCACCAGCTTACATGAGGCTGCTCTGCTGATTTTGGCAGAGGATAGAGAAAGCTCCATTGCTCGCCCTGGGATGCTGGGGCTCATCCTGCCCTGCTGTTTCCCTGGGGGCTCCCCGAGCCCCCCACTTCCCCGGGGCTGAGCAGAGGCTTCCCCGCGGGATGGCAGTATTCACTAAATCTCCAGTGTCAGCCGGAGATGCCTCAGGTGTCTGCTTTGTTTTGCTTCCCTCTTAGGAAAGGAAAGGAGAGAAAATAAATTGTGACACAGCTCCCCCGCCTGACTTTCTGCTCTGATGCTGGCTCTCAGCTCAGGCTATTGTTCCACAGAGTTTCATTTTAAACTCTTTTATTAGATGCTCTAAAATATCACTTCCTCACTCTTGGAGGCAGCCTGTTCCAACACGAGAGATTCGCAGTCCTTGATCAGCTGACAGGGGTTTCTAAGGGATGGCAGCCCTGGGAGTGGTGCTGTATCATGGACCCTGTCGGTGCCTACTCCCCTCTGCCCTAGGGCCAAGCTCTGCTCTCACACCACAGGCAAGAGGTGCAATTAGGGTTTGGCCTCCCTGCAGAAGCGCCTGTCGAGCACTCCAGGCTCTTTCTGTGTGGAGTGGGGAATTGGGCTGAGCTGGTTTCCACGTTCTTCCAAGCATTGCACTTTCTCCTCTCTGGCTGCAGACACAGCTGGGAACTGATGTGGAAAATCTCCATAAATCCAGAGCATCAGTTCCCCTTGGAGGGGGAAAAAGGTTTATTTTCTTCCAACGGATTTTTATTTTAGCTATAAACGTGGAGCAGGAGGAGCAGCACAGGAGGTGCTGCCCCATCCTGAGCCTGTCACCTCCACAGCAAGGGGCTGCTTCCCAGAAAGGGACTTCTCCCTCTGCATTGCCCTCAGATAAGGTGATATGGTTTGAAGCTGGCTCCCTGCCAAGTCTCCAAACCTTACCAGGTGCAAGAGAGGGCTTACTGGGGGATTACTCATCCTGAGAGTTCCCACTGCGGAGCAGAGGGGAAGAGGAGATTCCTGGCACCTTTGTCTACTCGATGCTTATCCCCCTCGGGCACCAGTGTGCTCCAGGGATGGACACTGTGCTCCCACAGCCTTTGTCTTTTGCTGGAAGCTGCAGCCCGGCAGGGGAGGGCAGGTGGGGTTGACACAGCTGCAGCAGGAGAAGGAGCCGGCACGCTGACTCCCACGGCAGCTGCAGCGGTGGGAAGCAGCACGTTTTTATTCTGGCTGGTACAAAACGTACCCTTGCTAAAAAGGCAGGAGAAGGCAGACTGCAGCACAGCCACCTGTGTGGCAGGAGGTGCCTCGTGAGCATGGCCTTCATCCTAAGCTCTTGGATGCTCAGGGGCTCTTTGCACGTGGTTTTAGAGCCATAGCAGCATCTGTGCGGCCAAAACTACCCTTTGGTGGCTCCTCCCTTCCAGTGGCCAGTGGCTCCTCCCTTCCACAATGGCCAGTGGCTCCTCTGGCTCGGAGAGGGGCTGTGGGAAGACTGGCCGCTCAAAGCACACTTCAGACACTGTATCTGTCTGGGCTCCAGGCTGGTCAGCCCCTCCCTTACCAAGGTGTTGACTCTTGGGTGATGGCCAGAGCATTGCTGCAGGGGGTCAGACAGGGGTAGGGGGGACCCTGGACAGACCACGAGCCACGCAGCACCTCTCAGAGCTTGTTCTTGGAGGGGGACCAGCAAGGAGAAGGGGGTTCCTGTCACTGCTCTGAGTTGGCACATCTGATGTGGTTCCCAGGGAGTGAATCAGTTGAATTAATGAATCCTCCCTAAAGCCGGAATTCAAAGATCTTCCTAATATGTGTCAGTTGACATGGCATTAATACTCCCTCCTGTGACCTTTACATTGCCATCTAAGCCCAGGTTCCCCTTTTTGCCCTTCCATATTTAATATTAAATCTGATTTATCTGCAAGAGGGCTTTATCGTGTGCTCAGACAAATTGAAAGGATTTCATAATCCATCCCTGAGGCAGAGCCATAGGTGGGAAAATCATCAACTTGAGGGTAAAAGTATCCTGTGCATCTCAGACAGGGCTTTCCCCCCCTGCTCCCCTGCCACTCCTCACCACACCAGTGCCTGATTTTCGCCTGTGTCATTTGTGGTACTTGCTAAAGCCCCCGTTTTCTTCAAGGTCAGCACTTGGCCAACTGTAGGCTGCCCGAGGCAGTGGCTGCTGTTCTCTGCTCCTCCTGATTTATGTGTTATTGAGCACAGAGAGACTCTAATGGACCGTCTCACAGGGGAAAGCCTGGCACAGCTGGGTCTCCAAAGGGCTTCCTTGCATGTAGGACTCCTTCGTGCCTCCCACGGGATCCCATTACACCTCCTTCGCTGCTTTTTCTTTATTCACTGCAGATTTCTTTTTTCATGCAGCACAAACTGAACTGCTGCCAGAGCCAGCACCACGTGCTGCTGGAGATGCAGGAGGGTGTCTGGTGGGACTGATGGATGGCAGAGGAGATGCCGGCTGCAGATCACAGGGGCATGTACAGCACTGTAATTGGTCAGCCTGGCACAGATTTCCTCCCAAACAGCATTTTTTTAATCTAAAAGAAGGCAAGAAACTGGAATGTGTCTTGCTTCTTTTCATGGCTTCCCTGGAGGCAGCAGCAGCACATTAAGGAAAAAAGAGAAGGAGCAGGAAAAAATAGTCAGAAGCACCAGGTGGCTGAATATCTTACAGCCTAATTGATTCCTCTTTAATTAGTACAAAACCTGTTGCTCTCAACCAACATTCAGTGCCAGCTTTAGAGCAAGCAGCATCCTCCCTGGCCCTGTGCCAATGCAGCTTGGCATGGAAGGAGGAGAGGAGCCACAGGGAATCATGTGAGCCTGACAGTGCCTCTTCCGCACCTGGGAAAAGGGGCAGCCTCCAGCTCCTACAACTTTCTTTGAGGCAGCATGAGCAGGATGGAGTCATGGCAGTGTCTGTTGCACACCAAGCTGCAGCAAAGGTCTTGGGTGGGATTATCTGGAGTAGCTGAGACTTCATGGGGATTTCTGTGACTGTGCCTGACCTCCCTTGGGAACTGCTCACTGCTTCTCACCCAAATCCAGTTATTTTTCAAATAGAAAAGAACTCAACTTCATTTGCAGTAAAATGACTTCTCTGCTTTTTGCCTCTTAAGTGTTGAATGGAGGTCCAAAACCTTGCATGGGTTGGAGACCCTCCCCTGCAGGGCTGTGTCCAGCTCTGGGGCCCCAACATAAGAACATGGAGCTGCTTGAGAGAATCCAGAGGAAGCCATGGAGGTGCTCCCAGGGCTGGTGCCCCTCTGCTATGGAGACAGAATGGGAGTTCAGCCTGAAGAAGAGAAGGCTCTGGGGAGACCTTAGAGCCCCTTCTGATGCCTGAAGGTACTCCAAGAGAGCTGGAGAGGGAATTTGGACATGGGAGGGAACAAAGGGGAATGCCCCATTGACAGAGGGCAGTATTAGATGGGATATTGGGGAAAATTGCTCCCTGGGAGAGTGGGGAGGCCCTGGCACAGGTTGCCCAGAGAAGCTGTGGCTGCCTCATCCCTGGAAGTGTTCCAGGCCAGGTTGGACGGGGCTTGGAGCAACCTGGTCTAGTGGAAGGCGTCCCTGCCCATGGCAGGGAGGTGGGATGAGATGAGCTTTAAGGTCCCTTCCATCCCAAACCAGTTCGTGATTCCATGAAACCAGGCTCTGCGCTGGCTGCTCCAGGTTAAGTGGTGACGTGAAACCTCACCCCCTGCAGCACCTGACCACATCTCAACTGCCAATTTATGGTTTTAATTCTTTGGTCCTTGTGACACGTGTGAGGGCTTCCTCTGGTGTACAGTGGCTGTGGGGGCTCTCCTGTCCCCCTACAGCTTCTCCCCAGCAGACCAAGGAGTTGGACCCCACTCCTGGCCCTGGGTCGCTGGTTCTATTGAAATATCATCGTGGATGAAGTGACAACTTGTCTACAGGTTTTGCAGCAAAGCCCCCGCCACCAGCTGGCTTGTGATGACTCTTGTTGCTCCATCACAGCTGCTGCTCCCCAGCAGGAAACCCCCAAATACCCATGTAAGTAGCAAAATGTCATTTGCCAGCCAGTCCCTGCTGAGAAACCTTTCTTATAATGCGAGCACCAGGCCAGCAGGCTGTGGGAAACAGGTGGTTTCTTCCATCCCATTAGTATGCACAGGGACACAAATACCATTAAACACTAGCCTGGCATCTCATCAGGCAGCTGCATCCTTCATGGGTGTTCCCGGGAATTGCAGGGAGAGAAGAGGAAGCTGATATGCAAACGATACGGCTGAGCAGGAAGCCCAGAAGGTAAAAGACACCCAGCAGCCCTTGCACACAACCCCAGCCCTGCTGTCACCCCTGGGCAGGGGACCCTCAGCCCTGCTGTCACCACGAGGCAGGGGACCCTGCAAAAGTGGCACCCTCACAGGCTCCAGCGATTAATGAATCCTACTGGGGTGGCCTGGAGAAGGAGCAGGGGCTCCCTTTCTGGGCTCAGGAGGACCCAGGAGCTGTTTTGGCAGAGCCAAGCTGTTTGGCTGATGTTACCCAGGCCCCTTGGAAGGCGTGATCTGGCCTGCAGACCTCACACCGCTGCACCAATAATTAACAGTAACGAATGAGCCTGCTGGTGCCTGGAATCCCAAGGCTGGGGAGATGAATTAGCAGTGGAGCAGCCTTGGAAAAGGAGTGCATCTGAGATGGAAACAGCTGCACAACAGCTCCCCAGCTCGTTTTAGCTCTGCAGCAAGTACAGGAGGGGGTTTCCTGGAGGTTTTTCTTCCTGGGTTCAGGAGCTGGGGAGCAGATCTGGGTTGTCCAGCTGGAAGCCACATCTCCTCATTCACCACCCACCCCATCCCCTCGGGAGCAAAAGCTTCTCCACAGGGAGCGAGGCTCCCGGCTCCTGACTGGGGAAGTGCTGGCATGCAGAGGCCGTAGCTCAGCGCCAGAGCAGTTTTCCTGCCTGTGTGAAAAGGCAGAGCCTGATCCAAAGCCCCTGTTCCCTGCCTGCCCCTCCCTCGCCCCCGAGAGCTGACTCCCACATCCTGCTCACTCCCAGCAGGCAGATGCCGATTCAAACCCTTGCCTTGTGGAGCTGTTTGCTTGGGGTTTTTCCCTCCCTTGTGGAAGGCCAGTAGCTTCCCACTGTTTATAAAAACTTCTATCTGTAAGAAGCCGTTGAGCAAAACAATAGCTACTTTCTTTTTTATTCCCTTTTCCCCCCTCTTTTTCTCCAAAGTGCACTTCCCCTCCTGGCAATGCACATTCCGGTGCTGCTGCAGACACACTGCACTGGACTGGGTGAAGATGCCCAGAATTTCACACCAATGGCATTGTCTCCCTCCTTCTCACTCCCGGGACTGGGAAAGCAAAAGGCAAATGGACATGGGGAGATGGAAATCCACTTTATGATTATTATGACTCCCTTTCTCTTTGGAGAAGCTTTAATCCTGAGCCATTAAAAACAGATTTCATGCTGCACACAAAGCCTGAATATATTTTGCCTTGTCTTCGTGGGCAGTATCAGAACTAAAGCTGCCTTTGTACAGTAGGGCTCTGCTGTACTAAGCCATTAATACTGGAAATGAAACTCCAGGGGCTTAATCACCTATTAGAGAGTCCCCCGGACTGCTGGAGGTATTTTTAGGATTTAGAGGTATTAGCTCAAAACCAAAAAAGTCCAATTTATCAATTCATCATGATTCAACTGCTGCACACCACCTTCCTCCTCCTTCTCCTCTACTGGCTTCACAATAGTCATAGCCATGCTTAGCCATGGGAGTTGTTCCTGTTGGCCCACATATATGGGAATGGATTTTGGGGCACCAGTCCCTTAGACAGTGGTGCTGTGTTGCCAGGCTCTGAGAAAGACTTGTTGCCTGGATTTAGTGGTGCTTGGTGGGAAGGATCCAGCTTCCCCTTATCTCTACCAATGCTTTTCCTCTGGGAAAGTTGGTTTTGCGCCCTTTGCACCCCAGATAACTTTTATCCTCATTTCTTTAGAGGTGATGTTTGGATGAGCATGGGGAGCCTCAATGCAGAGCCAGGGTAAAGAGCATCTGCCACACCACCAACCTCCTACGCTCCCCCCTTCAGCCACAGCCCAAGCACATGGGAACCAAAACTCCCTTTTGGGAGAAGGTGGCTGGAAAACCCCTTGCTGCTCCCATAAAACAAGCATCTGTGGTTTTACAAAGTGCCCAGCAGCTCCTGGCATGGGCAGTCCAGAGATGTGACCCCAGCCCCGGAACCCCTCTGCAAGGGAATGGGGATGTATCCCCTCACCAGGGTCTTCCCAAAGCACACAGACAGACATGGAGAAGCACAGAACTGCTTCCTGGGGATGCACAGGACAGATCAGCTCCACTGAGCTGCACCCAGCACAACCCTTGCAGTGCAGAGTTTCCCTTCGGCAAGGGGTCCCTGTGGCAGGAGCGCCTCCGATATCACTGCACCTCCAGCCCCAGCAGCAGAAAGAAAAGAGCTCCCACGGCTGTTGGAACAGAGGGGCCAAGGCACAGGTACGTATAGATCATATATTTGTGTGTGTAACTCTGCACAGAGAACTGCATCCTTACACACCCGCACAGGTAAATACTTATAGTTACTGACCTCTTCAGATTAAAGTCCAAGGCACTTTTTACAGTGAACAGGTTAAAGCCATAGTTTAAAACATGCCTGTTTCTGGGTACAGCTCAGGTTTATGGCAATGCTATGGGGATAGGCTGTTGTCACATAGGCCAGTCCTCTCTCCTGACCCCTAGCCAAGAGACTGGCCCTGAAGGAGGGATGTGAGCCCAGGGCCAGATCCTGACCACAGAGACATGCAAGCAGCTCCTGCTGGCAGGAGTGTCGGCAGCGCCGAGACCCCAGCAGGGGGAAGAACACTTTGGGCAGAAGAAGGAGCAGAGCTGGGTGCACAGTTTGCAGCACCTGGAGCACCAGAGCCCCTGGCCAAGAGCACCCACCGGGCAGGTGGTTCTGGAGCCCTACCTAGTGCCCCACAGGGCTCTGAGGTGGCTCATCCCACAGAAAAATAAATAATGCCACGGAGAAACTTTTTCTCTCTCTTGCAAAAGCCCCTCTCTATAGCCTTCAGGCCTTTGGATACCTTTCAGGAGGGAGCTTGGAGTCAAGCGAGGAGAAGCTGGGACCAGTGTAGAGCCTGGCAGCAGCATCTTCCCCTTCTCAAGCTCCTGAGGAATCTCCTCCCCCCCAGCAAACATACTTGGTGGCCATGGCACAGGGCTCTGAGCTGGCAGGGAGATGCTGGGCCGGAGAAGCCCAAGGGAGAGCAGTGCAGAGGGCCAAGAACTCCAGAAATGCCCTGACACCCTTAGACTCAGCTGGCAGCGGTGGAGGCTTAGCCCTGGCCTCCTAGAGGAACCAGCCCCTCTCCTCCATCAGAGCTGGTTTCTGTGGGGAGATTTCAGTTCTGGGGTCCAGCAGGGAGCCTCCAGAACTCAAGGCAGCTCATTGCTGCTAGGGCCCTACTGGGTTTGACTGGCCTGGGAGGATCAGGCCAGCACAGCTGTGACAGTGATAACGGTGACAGCATGGTAGTGACTGCAGCTCTGATTGGAAAGGGCCAGTGAAGGGGCTTTTAGACTTTCTCTGGACAAAAGCAACAGGAATTGATCCTATAGGTGCTGCTCATTCCCGGGCATGTCATGTTCCATATGTGAAGACTGACTGGGAAGAAGTGTTGGGGCTGCCAAAGAACAGTTTAAGACTTACAATCCAATGGGGATCAGGTCCAGCAGCTCAGGGGCTGGAGGTAAGGAAGAGGTGCTCTCTGAGGCTCGAGCTGTCCATAGAATCACAGAATCACGGAATCACAGAACAGTTTGGGTTGGAAGAAAGTTAAAGCTCATCTCGTTCCACGCCCCCACCATGGGCAGGGACACCTTCCACTAGACCAGGTTGCTCCAAACCTTGTCCAACCTGGACTTGAATACTTCTATGGGATGGGACAGCCACAACTCAGGACAGCCTGTTCCCAGTTGGAAGGCTGAGATGGAGCAGTCCTTGCAACCTTGTTGCATTTCTCTTTTGTGCTCAGGGTTTCATCTTCCTACGCCATCACAACTTGAGACTGAGCAAAAGCTGCAGCTCTCCAGGGCAGGGAGTAAAGCCTGAACTGGACATGTCCACTTGTTATGTGGAAGAAGAGACTGGGACAAGAGGAATGGCACTAAGTTGTACCAGGTTTAGGTTGGATATTGGGAAAATTTCTTCCCCGTAAGAGAGGTCAGGCCCTGGCACAGGCTGCCCATGGCAGTGGTGGAGTCCCCATTCCTGGAGGGGTTTAGAAGATGTGTAGATGTGGCACTTGGGGACATGTGTTAGTGGTGGCCCTGGCAGTACTGGGTTAACAATTGAATTCAACGATCTTAGGGGACTTTTCCAACNTGGAGGTGCTCCCAGGGCTGGTGCCCCTCTGCTATGGAGACAGAATGGGAGTTCAGCCTGAAGAAGAGAAGGCTCTGGGGAGACCTTAGAGCCCCTTCTGATGCCTGAAGGTACTCCAAGAGAGCTGGAGAGGGAATTTGGACATGGGAGGGAACAAAGGGGAATGCCCCATTGACAGAGGGCAGTATTAGATGGGATATTGGGGAAAATTGCTCCCTGGGAGAGTGGGGAGGCCCTGGCACAGGTTGCCCAGAGAAGCTGTGGCTGCCTCATCCCTGGAAGTGTTCCAGGCCAGGTTGGACGGGGCTTGGAGCAACCTGGTCTAGTGGAAGGCGTCCCTGCCCATGGCAGGGAGGTGGGATGAGATGAGCTTTAAGGTCCCTTCCATCCCAAACCAGTTCGTGATTCCATGAAACCAGGCTCTGCGCTGGCTGCTCCAGGTTAAGTGGTGACGTGAAACCTCACCCCCTGCAGCACCTGACCACATCTCAACTGCCAATTTATGGTTTTAATTCTTTGGTCCTTGTGACACGTGTGAGGGCTTCCTCTGGTGTACAGTGGCTGTGGGGGCTCTCCTGTCCCCCTACAGCTTCTCCCCAGCAGACCAAGGAGTTGGACCCCACTCCTGGCCCTGGGTCGCTGGTTCTATTGAAATATCATCGTGGATGAAGTGACAACTTGTCTACAGGTTTTGCAGCAAAGCCCCCGCCACCAGCTGGCTTGTGATGACTCTTGTTGCTCCATCACAGCTGCTGCTCCCCAGCAGGAAACCCCCAAATACCCATGTAAGTAGCAAAATGTCATTTGCCAGCCAGTCCCTGCTGAGAAACCTTTCTTATAATGCGAGCACCAGGCCAGCAGGCTGTGGGAAACAGGTGGTTTCTTCCATCCCATTAGTATGCACAGGGACACAAATACCATTAAACACTAGCCTGGCATCTCATCAGGCAGCTGCATCCTTCATGGGTGTTCCCGGGAATTGCAGGGAGAGAAGAGGAAGCTGATATGCAAACGATACGGCTGAGCAGGAAGCCCAGAAGGTAAAAGACACCCAGCAGCCCTTGCACACAACCCCAGCCCTGCTGTCACCCCTGGGCAGGGGACCCTCAGCCCTGCTGTCACCACGAGGCAGGGGACCCTGCAAAAGTGGCACCCTCACAGGCTCCAGCGATTAATGAATCCTACTGGGGTGGCCTGGAGAAGGAGCAGGGGCTCCCTTTCTGGGCTCAGGAGGACCCAGGAGCTGTTTTGGCAGAGCCAAGCTGTTTGGCTGATGTTACCCAGGCCCCTTGGAAGGCGTGATCTGGCCTGCAGACCTCACACCGCTGCACCAATAATTAACAGTAACGAATGAGCCTGCTGGTGCCTGGAATCCCAAGGCTGGGGAGATGAATTAGCAGTGGAGCAGCCTTGGAAAAGGAGTGCATCTGAGATGGAAACAGCTGCACAACAGCTCCCCAGCTCGTTTTAGCTCTGCAGCAAGTACAGGAGGGGGTTTCCTGGAGGTTTTTCTTCCTGGGTTCAGGAGCTGGGGAGCAGATCTGGGTTGTCCAGCTGGAAGCCACATCTCCTCATTCACCACCCACCCCATCCCCTCGGGAGCAAAAGCTTCTCCACAGGGAGCGAGGCTCCCGGCTCCTGACTGGGGAAGTGCTGGCATGCAGAGGCCGTAGCTCAGCGCCAGAGCAGTTTTCCTGCCTGTGTGAAAAGGCAGAGCCTGATCCAAAGCCCCTGTTCCCTGCCTGCCCCTCCCTCGCCCCCGAGAGCTGACTCCCACATCCTGCTCACTCCCAGCAGGCAGATGCCGATTCAAACCCTTGCCTTGTGGAGCTGTTTGCTTGGGGTTTTTCCCTCCCTTGTGGAAGGCCAGTAGCTTCCCACTGTTTATAAAAACTTCTATCTGTAAGAAGCCGTTGAGCAAAACAATAGCTACTTTCTTTTTTATTCCCTTTTCCCCCCTCTTTTTCTCCAAAGTGCACTTCCCCTCCTGGCAATGCACATTCCGGTGCTGCTGCAGACACACTGCACTGGACTGGGTGAAGATGCCCAGAATTTCACACCAATGGCATTGTCTCCCTCCTTCTCACTCCCGGGACTGGGAAAGCAAAAGGCAAATGGACATGGGGAGATGGAAATCCACTTTATGATTATTATGACTCCCTTTCTCTTTGGAGAAGCTTTAATCCTGAGCCATTAAAAACAGATTTCATGCTGCACACAAAGCCTGAATATATTTTGCCTTGTCTTCGTGGGCAGTATCAGAACTAAAGCTGCCTTTGTACAGTAGGGCTCTGCTGTACTAAGCCATTAATACTGGAAATGAAACTCCAGGGGCTTAATCACCTATTAGAGAGTCCCCCGGACTGCTGGAGGTATTTTTAGGATTTAGAGGTATTAGCTCAAAACCAAAAAAGTCCAATTTATCAATTCATCATGATTCAACTGCTGCACACCACCTTCCTCCTCCTTCTCCTCTACTGGCTTCACAATAGTCATAGCCATGCTTAGCCATGGGAGTTGTTCCTGTTGGCCCACATATATGGGAATGGATTTTGGGGCACCAGTCCCTTAGACAGTGGTGCTGTGTTGCCAGGCTCTGAGAAAGACTTGTTGCCTGGATTTAGTGGTGCTTGGTGGGAAGGATCCAGCTTCCCCTTATCTCTACCAATGCTTTTCCTCTGGGAAAGTTGGTTTTGCGCCCTTTGCACCCCAGATAACTTTTATCCTCATTTCTTTAGAGGTGATGTTTGGATGAGCATGGGGAGCCTCAATGCAGAGCCAGGGTAAAGAGCATCTGCCACACCACCAACCTCCTACGCTCCCCCCTTCAGCCACAGCCCAAGCACATGGGAACCAAAACTCCCTTTTGGGAGAAGGTGGCTGGAAAACCCCTTGCTGCTCCCATAAAACAAGCATCTGTGGTTTTACAAAGTGCCCAGCAGCTCCTGGCATGGGCAGTCCAGAGATGTGACCCCAGCCCCGGAACCCCTCTGCAAGGGAATGGGGATGTATCCCCTCACCAGGGTCTTCCCAAAGCACACAGACAGACATGGAGAAGCACAGAACTGCTTCCTGGGGATGCACAGGACAGATCAGCTCCACTGAGCTGCACCCAGCACAACCCTTGCAGTGCAGAGTTTCCCTTCGGCAAGGGGTCCCTGTGGCAGGAGCGCCTCCGATATCACTGCACCTCCAGCCCCAGCAGCAGAAAGAAAAGAGCTCCCACGGCTGTTGGAACAGAGGGGCCAAGGCACAGGTACGTATAGATCATATATTTGTGTGTGTAACTCTGCACAGAGAACTGCATCCTTACACACCCGCACAGGTAAATACTTATAGTTACTGACCTCTTCAGATTAAAGTCCAAGGCACTTTTTACAGTGAACAGGTTAAAGCCATAGTTTAAAACATGCCTGTTTCTGGGTACAGCTCAGGTTTATGGCAATGCTATGGGGATAGGCTGTTGTCACATAGGCCAGTCCTCTCTCCTGACCCCTAGCCAAGAGACTGGCCCTGAAGGAGGGATGTGAGCCCAGGGCCAGATCCTGACCACAGAGACATGCAAGCAGCTCCTGCTGGCAGGAGTGTCGGCAGCGCCGAGACCCCAGCAGGGGGAAGAACACTTTGGGCAGAAGAAGGAGCAGAGCTGGGTGCACAGTTTGCAGCACCTGGAGCACCAGAGCCCCTGGCCAAGAGCACCCACCGGGCAGGTGGTTCTGGAGCCCTACCTAGTGCCCCACAGGGCTCTGAGGTGGCTCATCCCACAGAAAAATAAATAATGCCACGGAGAAACTTTTTCTCTCTCTTGCAAAAGCCCCTCTCTATAGCCTTCAGGCCTTTGGATACCTTTCAGGAGGGAGCTTGGAGTCAAGCGAGGAGAAGCTGGGACCAGTGTAGAGCCTGGCAGCAGCATCTTCCCCTTCTCAAGCTCCTGAGGAATCTCCTCCCCCCCAGCAAACATACTTGGTGGCCATGGCACAGGGCTCTGAGCTGGCAGGGAGATGCTGGGCCGGAGAAGCCCAAGGGAGAGCAGTGCAGAGGGCCAAGAACTCCAGAAATGCCCTGACACCCTTAGACTCAGCTGGCAGCGGTGGAGGCTTAGCCCTGGCCTCCTAGAGGAACCAGCCCCTCTCCTCCATCAGAGCTGGTTTCTGTGGGGAGATTTCAGTTCTGGGGTCCAGCAGGGAGCCTCCAGAACTCAAGGCAGCTCATTGCTGCTAGGGCCCTACTGGGTTTGACTGGCCTGGGAGGATCAGGCCAGCACAGCTGTGACAGTGATAACGGTGACAGCATGGTAGTGACTGCAGCTCTGATTGGAAAGGGCCAGTGAAGGGGCTTTTAGACTTTCTCTGGACAAAAGCAACAGGAATTGATCCTATAGGTGCTGCTCATTCCCGGGCATGTCATGTTCCATATGTGAAGACTGACTGGGAAGAAGTGTTGGGGCTGCCAAAGAACAGTTTAAGACTTACAATCCAATGGGGATCAGGTCCAGCAGCTCAGGGGCTGGAGGTAAGGAAGAGGTGCTCTCTGAGGCTCGAGCTGTCCATAGAATCACAGAATCACGGAATCACAGAACAGTTTGGGTTGGAAGAAAGTTAAAGCTCATCTCGTTCCACGCCCCCACCATGGGCAGGGACACCTTCCACTAGACCAGGTTGCTCCAAACCTTGTCCAACCTGGACTTGAATACTTCTATGGGATGGGACAGCCACAACTCAGGACAGCCTGTTCCCAGTTGGAAGGCTGAGATGGAGCAGTCCTTGCAACCTTGTTGCATTTCTCTTTTGTGCTCAGGGTTTCATCTTCCTACGCCATCACAACTTGAGACTGAGCAAAAGCTGCAGCTCTCCAGGGCAGGGAGTAAAGCCTGAACTGGACATGTCCACTTGTTATGTGGAAGAAGAGACTGGGACAAGAGGAATGGCACTAAGTTGTACCAGGTTTAGGTTGGATATTGGGAAAATTTCTTCCCCGTAAGAGAGGTCAGGCCCTGGCACAGGCTGCCCATGGCAGTGGTGGAGTCCCCATTCCTGGAGGGGTTTAGAAGCTGTGTAGATGTGGCACTTGGGGACATGTGTTAGTGGTGGCCCTGGCAGTACTGGGTTAACAATTGAATTCAACGATCTTAGGGGACTTTTCCAACCTTAACAATTTCATGATTCTATGGAAATGTGCCAAGAGCCTTACTAGAGGAGGGAAGCAGCACGCTTTGCACCACTGTTTCCTCAAGAGCCTCCATTCTGGAGGAAAGGGGGAGGTTTGACTTGCACAACTCCCCAGGGAGCCAAGTCACTCCTTCAGTTGGAGGAGACAGCCTGGTGGGGATGGTTTTCCAGGGAGAAAAGGGTGTCAGACCTTTTCCTAGGGAGAAGCAAAGCTCTGGTGCCAGTGGGCTACACGGATCCAGATCTGCTAGAGGTTAGCTTCCAGGTAATGGGAATGAACACCTGGGGGATGAAGGATAACGACTGGGGTTCCATGCCCCTCCCTGCCCCTTGTCCTCCATCCTCACCAGCAGCAGCAGCTGTACTCAGAAACAGACATTTTTGGCAGCAGCCTGGCATCGCTGCCTGCCGACAACTGTGTTGGGTACAAAAGCATAATTGAAAGTTACCATAACCATTATAATATAGCAATATATTTCATAGTTAAAATAAACTATTATGCTTTCCCCTATCATTAAAAAAGAAGCGAGCAGTACAGAGGCAAGTTGCAAACCCAGGTCAAAGCTCCTTAAGTCTGGACAGAACCGTCCATGAGTTTGCAGAGGGGACGTGGAATTTTTCTGGTATTTCTAGGATGTTTCCTTGCAGGCGGCGCAGGAAGGAGAGTCGTGGAGCTAAAAAAAACCCCAAGGCTGTGCCAAAAATGGGACTGGCTGGGTTAGGTGGGTCCTGGAGGGGCGTCAGGGACTGGCCCCTTTTGGAGCATGGGGTCGGATGCTTCCCATCTGCAGGAGGTCGGCATCTCTTTGTGATTAGAACTTGCAGCTTTGCTCTTGTGCTTTTCCTCCACCTTAGTCACTGATCCCAGCTCTTCTCTCTGTTTGTCCCGATGCCATTTGGGGCATCCAAAGGGATGATCTCAGGTGTGCAGACAGCACCAGCTGGGGAGCACTTACTGGAGCCAGGCACTGGAGCCCTGCCAGCTGAGGCTGCTGGTGACCGAGGGCTGCTGGCAGGGAGCAGGGTGGCTCTGGGTGGGCACCCTGGGCTGGATTGCACTGATGGCTTCCTCTGTGCCTGCCCTCCCCGTGGCCTGCAGTCCCGGCAGCAGGGCTGGATGGCGGTTAGTCTCAGTGTTGGCCTTGGTGGAATCCAGTGCCAACAGCAATGGGTCGGGGCTACTGGCACCAGTGTTGAGGCACTGGCATGGGTGTGGGTGAAATACAGGGGTGCAGGGTGGGGGCTGCAGAGTGCATGGGCTGCAAGGGGTGGGATGGGGTCTCTGGGGGTTGGGATGGGAGTTCAGGGGTGTGGGATGGGGAATGCAGGGGTTGGTGGGATGGGGATACAGGTGTGTGCAGGATGCAGGGGGGGGGTGGGGGTGTGTGAGTGTGGGATGGGGGTGCAGGGGTGGGTAGGATGCAAGATGCAGGGCATAGGGTGCAGACCCAGGGCTGCCAGGCCCCAGGCAGAAGGGTCACTGGGGTGCAGGTTGTGCTGACATGAGGCCAGGGGATGCAGGGTGTGGGGTGTGCAGGGATCCACCTCCCCAGCTCTGTCAAAATCCTGCGACAGCAGCAGCTCTGCTCCAGGACAAGGGTCTCTTGCTCCGGTTGTGATCCCAACCCTCTCGCCATGGTCCTTCCCCCCTCTAGCACCTCAAGGCCTGCGAGCTGACAGCAGGCCTCTTGTCTCACTTGGTTGGATTTCCCAGACTTGATCATGAGCCTGTAGGGAGGTTCCTGGATTCCTGCTGGCAACATCAATCTTTGAGTATCTATACTTCCTCTGGCTCTCTGACACTCCAGGACACGTTTCTGCACCTCACCCCATGCACAGCTACATTCCATGGGCAGTTTGCTTCTATCTGAGGCCCAGGAAGCATTTTTCTCCACTGGCTGCCTGCAGGCCAGGGAAAATGCTGCATTTCAGGCTCTTTCGCAGAATTTGTAACCTTTTCTCCATTGTTACTCTGGAAACCTCCCAACAGAGATGGGCAGGAGCTTCCGCTGGACAAGGTGGACTGGGGGGCACCCGTAGGCACACAGGGAGCAGCAGCTGGGCTAAAAATAGACGTTGGGGGGCTGCCAAGGCACTCCCAGCCATCCTAGGAGATCAATTACACTAATTACAAGAGCTTGAAAGAGCAACTAGTTCTCAGAAGCCGAGTATCTCCTGCTGGCCAAGGAGCAGGAGCAATGGCCACATGAAGGATGGGGATGACCATACTTGCTCCCCTGCTACCAACACCTCTGCAGCACTGGGAGCTAATGTCACAGAACTCCTGCTGTTGCCTTGGAGCCTTCCTCCTCCTCCTCGTCCTCCTCCTCCTGGGGCCAGTGGGCTGGCAGCCCTCCTCACTAACTACTGCTTGTTTTCTATGCAACTCTAATTGCAGGGCACAAGGAGTATAACCACCTCACACCACCGGCAGCAAAGAAATTCCTCGGCATTGGCTGTGCGGAGGTGGTGGTGTGAGAGGGTGGTGTGCCTCTGCCCCTGCATGTGCACAAAATCCAGCGTTATTTATGGAAGGGAAAAAGTTACAAAGAATAACATTACAGGCTGAGTATACCTGGAGTAACACAGTGACTTTGATTACAATTACTGACACTGCTGGGTGAGGTGTAATTAATAGCACAGAGTAATTACGCGGTTCCTTCATCTGTTTAAAAATATATAAATATTCTCTGCTGAGTTTTCATGGAAAGCAGCAAACACCAGCCCCAGAGTCAGAGCCCTGCACGGCTCCATGCATGGACTCAGGAAAGCAGAACTGAGGAGGAAAAAGGGAGAAAAGGTGAAAGAAGAACTGAAAGTAGCTGGTTCCAGAAGCAGCCAAATGATGCCCAGGGTACCTCAGGAAGCTGAACACCAGCAAAAAAGTAAAATGGAGCCTGAGGGGCTGCACTTTGTCAAGCATGGGTGGCAGTGCCATTGCCAAGATGGTTCCAGAGGGTGCTGCTGCTCCCCACCAAACCCAGCAGAAGTGGCATGAAGGCGATGGGCTTTGTTTTAAACAGATGAAGCACCCACCCTGGCTACCACATCACTTGCCAGTGAGGTCCCGCTTGACCCCAGTGGATTTGACACTGCCAGCTGGGCTCGAGTGTGGATGTTCCTGGTACAAGTGGAGATGGTTGGAGCTGATGGAGTGTTCCATCCAGTACTTCTGAGGCTGCCTCAAAGAACCCACTGCCTTCTCAAAGTGTTGGGGGACTCCCAGAAGGCGGTGATGTGAGCACCTGAAGACTCTCTGGCGCCAGGGCTGGCCCGCCAGCCCCATCACTGGCCACCGGTGCGTTGGCCAGGGGCAGCCCTGCGCGGCCCTGCACGCTGTAGGCACTGCTGTCCCGGCTCTGGCACGTCTCCAGACAGGATAAAACACTGAGGACCAGAAAGAATTCTCCCTTGTTCTTCCCCGGACAGAAAACACTCAGAGCTCCAGAGAACCCCCCAGGCAGGTTACAGCCAGGAACCGTCACCCAGCTGGCAATGTGACGGGGGGTTCTTGTGGGTCCTGGCAAGGATATGGGATGGAGCGTGGGCAGCATCGGCCAGAGCCTGTGTAAGGAATCCCTACGTTGGCATCCGCCTGGTGGGGCTTGGCGGTGGTGAGAGGGGAGTGCCCCACAGAGAAAAACTCTCCCTCTGGTGTCTCCGTTGCTTCAGTGCTTCTGACTTGATGTTTTGTTTTGTTTTCAAATGTGAAGACCTGAGATTGAGCGTGGGTTTTCTGTCTGCCACCAGACGCCACAGCATGGGCTGGCCCGAGGCGTCACCTCCTGTCCCCTTTCCTTCACCACGTGTAGAGGCACCTGAACAGGGATGCGATTCCCGATACCAAGGCGTTGGCAAAGCTCCAAGCATTGCTCGGCACTGCTGGTCCCACCGGCTCCGGCTGAAGGGTCCTGCAGCGGTTCAAGGACCAGAAGAAAGTTCACGGAGACCTCGTGACCTGTATGGAAATTGCTTCCCCTGTCCACAGGGGGCTGAGGGGCTGCATTTTAGCAGCTGCTTGAGCTTGTGTAAGGGGTGGGGAAGGAGGTGGAGCTAACCCCAATGGGGCTCTCAGAGAGAGGCGTTTGGGGGGTGCCCACTGGCACTCCAACCCCCCGCGCCTCCAGGACGGCAGTGAGCAGGCGCTGCTGCTGCTGCCGCAGCATGTCAGCCATCAGCAGTGGCAGGGAGTTGAAGCTGGCACTGAGCTGCTCCAGCTTGGATTCCAGGCCACTGATCTGCTTCTCCAGGTCCTCGCTGCGGTCGTTGAGCTCGGTGATGAGGTCATACATCACGTTCTGCATCTGGGGAGGGGACATAGGGGATAGCAGAGGGGTTAGTACCATGGCTGGAGGGGTTAGTGCTGCCGCTGCTGGCAGAGCTGACCCCTTTAGCCCCGAGAGTTCCCAGGCTTCTGTGACGATGATTTGGCTTATCCCTGGACATCACAGCAAGGAAACTCTGCCAGCCCTGTGTTGCTGAGCAGTGGTACCCCTTGCAAAAGCGAGTGCAGGGAGCCCCTGGCTTGTGTATGAGTATCTCCTCCTGCCTTCCAAGGGCAGCCATCCCACAGCAGCTATTCCTGGCTGACACCAACTAAGCTGGAGTATTTTGCGGTTAGCCAGGTCTGCTTTACTTTTTCTGAGTGAAGAGAAACACTCGGGTAGTCTGGCTGAGCCACAAGGGACTTGCCTTTGAGAGGTCGACAAGGGTGTTGGCTTGGTCACTCAGCTTCCTCTGCTCCATCTTCACACTCCGCAACCTGGGGAGAAGGAAAGAGCAACATGGTTGCATACCTACCCAGTTTCAAAGTGCAGCTGGAGAGCTGCCTGCATCCCAGGCAATGGAAAACTGCCCCCACACCCCTGCCAGGGACTAGGCCTCAGTTCATCTAGGGCTCAGCATGCCCCCAGCCCAGTGTGTGGTCCCTTACTGGTGAATGGCTTGTAGGAACTTCCTCTGGTGCTTCCTGACTTTGGCATGGTCGATCTTCTTCAGCAGCTTGGTATGCTTGTAGATAAGCCACGTTTCCCGCAGGACGTTGGCTGCCGCGTTCTTGATCTGCAAAACAAAAGCTGGCTGCAGGTCACCAGGCCCCAGCATGTGGGATTTCACAGAGACATTTGTCTGGCTCTGCCATGAACTGGTGTCGCAAGAGCACTTGACTGGCCCCAGCTGGAGCGAGGCGCTCGGCCTCTCAAGGAATGATGGGCAGCTCAAGCAAGAGCGAGGGCAGGCAGAGCTCTTGGCACCCACACTACCGCCCTGCTCTGCACTGATGCTTCAGTACTGGGCTCCTCGCCTGCATGTGAAATTGTACCCTAAGGTTCAAGAAAAATAAAAAATCCCAAAGTTTTTCTCGATTCCTGCATCCATCTGCCACTCTTGGCAGGTCCCGGTTGGTCCGCAACTTCCGCAGGCTCCCCGGCTAAACCGCATCTCTGCTGCTCTCACTCCAGGAGGAATTGGCTGCCGTCTGCCTGGCATAGGGCCGAGAGATCCATATCCATGGCCAGAGGAGAGGGCTGACCAGCTGTTTGCTTTTCCGGCTCAGTCACACTGAGGTCCTGACTGTCCCTGCGGTGTCAGGGCTCTGGCTGGGATGTGGCTCTGCTGGGGGCTCCATTCTCATTACATCATATGCCATTGTTGGTTTGCCAATGTTTTGCCATGATGAGGCTACTGAGACCAGAGACCTCCTGCAGCCCCCACATGTTACCAGGGATGTGACACCAGACCCTGGCATGACAGTGACCCCATAGATCCCCCATTGCAGGCTCTATGTCCCTCCTTGGGAATGGAAATGGCAGGAGCCTCACAGTGTGGCTCTTGTCTGCAGTAAGCACTGAATTACCAAAATCCGGTTGTCCTCCTGACACCAACAGAAGTGAGATCATGCTCTGCAAAAGGAGGGAGTCTGTATCCTCCAAGAGGGAAAAAAAATAGGCTTTTCCTTTCTGGGGTGTAACTGAGCATCCTGCATTGCCTAAATTCCCAGAACAGAGCTTGATGGTGTTTGCTTTCAGCATAACTCTTGCACCTGAGCTGCGCCCATTGCACTTGGACAACTTCTTCCACCATGGTACCCACAGGACCCACACCCAGAGGTGCTGAAACCTTTCTCCTGCCATGGTATCCCAAATCCCCAGCTCCTGGCAGATGACATGGCCCCCTGCTCCTGCTGCCCCCCCATGGCACCTTACCCGCTTCGTCAGCTGTGTGTCCATCATGAAGTTGTGGACGTGTTTCTCCGCTTTGGTGAGCTCCAGCTTCCTGGCCACCACAGCCACCACCAGTGCCGTGCAGCCAGCACCCTGTTCAGGGATATCAGTTGGGGAAATAGTTTGTCACCCTCTTGTAACAGCAGCACTTACACCCTCACCCTTGCAATCCCCTAATTAACTAAAGCTACACACCCTCCCCATTACCCTAACAAGGAGATATCACAGAGCTTGGGTGTCCTTGATCGGCTGATGGGGGACTGGGTAATTAACGGGAGAGACCAAGGCTATTGACAAGGTCAGTGGTGAGCCTGTGCCACCACAGGCCAGGGATCTGCCCCATGCTGGTGCCCTGTAGGATGGGGAGCCCCCCACTCCAAAGAGGGGGGAGTGGGAGAGCGGTGGGGAAGCACCAGGCAACCTCGGTGAGAACAGGGAAGGGGCCCCAAATCAGGACCCTGCAAATCACCACAGCCAGCGCTCTGGCAGAGCCATGCCAGCCTGGCAAGCGCTCTTTAATTTAATAGAGTCATTAATTAACATGAGGCCCTGAGCTGAATCCTTCCGTATCCTCGGAAGTGGGACCACTGCACTCTCTCAGCTCCTGCCATTTCTCTCTTCCTGGTGGGGCGACCACCCCTGGTGCCGTGGCTTGGGAAGCCCAGTAGAGCCCCTAGCCTCAATGGGTACAGGATCTGCATTCCTGGGGGGGGGGAGGTGTTGCTGTGCTGGGGGTGGGGGACACTTTGAAGGATGGTGTCTCACTGCAAAGTAACCACGGGCTGGGGGACAGCTTTGGGAGCCTGTGGCACTGGGACCCCCTTGGCCAAGCCAGTGGCTGCTCCCCTACTGGGATTCGCTGCATGGCCCCCACCCATAGGAAGTTGTTCTCCCTTGCTTGGCTCCCACCAATAGAACTGGCTTCATCTGAGATGGATCAAAGGTTTGCAGATAATATAAAATTAATCCGCGATGGTGGAGCCGCCATGGCTGAAGGCTCTCATGGGGCTGCCCTTAGCTGGGAACAGGGATGGCTCCATCTCCAGGGCCTGGAGCTAAGGTGGGCAGAGCCGGAGTCCTGGATGTTGGGATAAATCTCTGGAGGAGCCATGGCCACTGGGCCCCTGGCCACTCCTTCAGCAGCCCTGGCTGGCAAGTCCCACGAGCTGGGAGATCTCATGGGCACCTTGGAGCAGGTATGCCTGAGGCCCTGGCAGATGGTGACGTTTTGGCCAGAAGGAAGGGAAGCCATGGCAAAGAAGTGATGCTGGCAGGGGGTGAAGGGCTTCCAGCTGGTTCCAGCTCTTAGCAGGAGTCAGCAGCATTTGGAATCACTCTGAGTGGCAGAAGACGGTGTGCACCAGGATGGCCAAGAGATGCTCAGGGGCTCTTCTTCTCCCTGGGCACATCACTGGCCCTACTGTGGGTGGCTCCCTCCACGCTTACTGAATACAGGTCCAAATCCACCCCAAATTCACCAGCTAGGACTGCTCCATCAGCTTCCAGGCTGTGAGACCTCAGACCTGAAGCCTCACACATTGTACGTGGACAAAACAGCTGGGAAATAGGTCCCCTTAAAATCCAGTGGCCCCACTGCTGCGATGGGGACAGGCAGAACCCATGTGATGGGCAGCTGGCTTGGCACAGCCCTTACCATGATGCCAGTGAGGAGGCAGACTCCCTTCCCACAGTAGGTGTGCGGGACCATGTCACCATAGCCGATGGAGAGGAAAGTGATGGAGATGAGCCACATGGCACCCAGGAAGTTGCTGGTTACATCCTGCTGGTCATGGTACCTGCCAAGGAGACGCAGACATCAGTGTCACAGCAGGGGACAGGGATGGGTGTGGGAGAAACAGGGGTGCCTGGGCACAGTGGTTCCCCTGGCACAGGTTGTGCTGGGGTTTAGGATTAACAACACAGCAGGACGTCCCATAGCAGCAGTGGTTGCACAATTTCTGATGCAGAAAAACCCGGATGGACAAAATCAGAGCAAAAACTCAATGGAAAGGGCTTCTGCTTTCAGTCAGACCTGTCACCAAATCCTCGTCCCGCTCCCTGTGTCCCCAGTGTCATGTGATGCTGTGGCGAGAACCGGCTGATGGGAGAAACAGCTGTGGCTCTGCAAAGCCCTCGACTGCAGCAGCCCCACTGCTGGCGTCCTCCCCTGTTCCTCGCGCTGCTGCAGCCTGGGCTGTGCTGCCCCAGGGGACTCCGTCAGCAGCCCCAGAAGAACCGCCAGGGATGGATTCTACCCAGCCTCCAGCATCCACTTGGCTCTCAGATGGTGCAGGGGAATGGCTCACACACTCAAGACACAGCACATGCGGAGTGGCTGCAGCTTCAGGGATGTGCTGCAAACTTTCCAGGTCATGTCCCTGCTGAGCTATGAGCTCAGCAACTGCTCTGGCCGTCCTGGACATCGGCTGCAGCTCCTCCAGCAAACATGGGGGCCCCAGACATCTCCTGCTCCCCAGGGCTGGTGCAAACCTGGCCAAGCTGTGCAAGTAATGCTTCCCGGGGGATGCAGCGTTGACTCCTGGCAGCAGAGCGGGGCCTGGCCCAGTCTGCAGCAGGACTTGGCCTTGAGCCCCGGGCAGGGGCAGGCAGCACCTTTGTCCCCCCATGGATAGGATAGTTGCCCTTCAGCCTCCCCAGCAAGTCTTCTCCCAGCCTTTTCATGGAATCATGAGAGAGAAAACAGATGGAGCTTTTGGCAGTCCTGGCTCCCAGCTCATTGCTCCCAGAGCAGTTGGGTTTTCTCCTGTTCCGAAATGTTTTTCCCTCAAGTAACTGGATACTCAAATGAGGTCCTGGTGCAGGAAAAAGCACCCTCAGCCACGGTGAGAGTTGCTCTGGGCAGCTGGCCAGGGGAGCTATAGCCCATAACCACAGTGGGGCTCCCCAAAATCCCAGTGCCAGCAGTGGCATGCACCCCCTATCCCGGTCAGTGTATTCCCCTGTGAAGGGCTGAGCCCAGCTCATCACATTGGATGGAATGTCTTGGGGGATGACCCCGAAAGCATCAGGCTGGACAAGGGGGTTACAGCCCAGCCGGACAGATGGACGTTTTCTCTTCTGACCAGCACTTGGGGCAGAAGGAGCTGATAAACCAGAGGCTGGCACTCACCACGGCTGGTGTGGGCAGGAAGAGGGGCCACCTGCTCATGCCAAAGGACTGCTGCAATCAGCCAGACTTGAGTACTGCTTCCCACTGTCCCCTCGCCTGCCTGCCCCCCCCCTCGAGGCCACAGCCACCCCGTCGCTGTGGCTGACACAAGCATCACCCCCCGCCTGCACCGCGCCGCCAGACGCCGCAGCAGCACCACCTCGGCTGAACTAACCCCACGGCTTTGGGCAGCCCCAGCCCCGGTGGGTGCCCCGGGGGTGCCCTGGGGGTGGGCTGGCTGCACGAACGAGCACACATGCGGGCGCACGTGCGCGCCGTCGGCGGGCAGGCCCGGCAGCGCTGGCGGCAGCGCAGGCACCGCAGGCGGCTGTGCTCGGTGGCCAGGCGAGCGGGCGAGGTTGCTAAGCGACTCGCTGCCTTCGGAGAGCTGCGGCCCCCCGGCGCGCACGGGAGGATGCTGCACCCACAGGCTCTGGAGCAGCCCACGGTGCCGAGGGGATGTGCCATGGCCGTGCCACCCCCAGCCCCGGGGACGATGTCTTGGAGCGACACAACCACCTCTGAGCTGCCTGGCCCCCGGCAGGTGCTGGTTGAGAATGGTCCTGCAAGGAAGAGAAAACTGGTTTCCAGTGCCGGTGCAGCAACCTGCCATCAGTGGGGACAGGGGGACACATTCTGGGTGGCCCTTGTGGGAGCTGTGTGACACCCAGGGCTTGTGCATGCCCCAGGGACAGCGTGTCCCTCTCACGTGGAGCATGTCCCAGAGGTTCTGCATCCCCTCAGTCCTGCCTCCCCCAGGGCTGATGCATCTCCAGACCACCTGGGTTCGCTTCTGCCACTCTATTGACAGAGGGAGGTGATGCCAACTGTGGTGCTGGTGATCTGCAGCACCTTGTCTGTGTCATTTCTGGGATTTTTTTTTTTTGGTCTCTAATGGTTCTTTATTTATATTGTGTTTTCCTGCCTAAGCCTCGCAAGATGTGAGATCGCCCCTCTTGTGTGTGTCCCAGGTGCCTGTCTGCCTGTGCCCTATTTAGGATTCACTAACAACAATCTCCAAACACAGTTAAGCAGCACCCAAGGATCCAGCTCAAAAGGAGAGCATCATTAAGGGAGGCAGGAAGGCAAACACAGCCTGTAAAAGCTTGAAAATCTCAGGCTACCATCCTATACCTCTACCACAGCACTTACATCTGCCCTAGTGCCTCTTTGTGGGTGACCAGAGCAACAGGTCTCACCCTGGGGAAGAGGAGGGGTGGCCTTCCTCTTGTCTTGCAAGCACCTGGAAGCAATTTGGGTGTCCCTGGTGACCCTGGTTGGGTAATGCCAGTTGGGGTGTAATCCCTTGCATGTCAGTTCCAAGGATGACACAAAGTTGCCACAACAGGACACAGGACACCCTGCCGGAGACCTGCCTTCCCTGCCCTGGGACGAACATCTGCTGCCGGCACCTTGCACCATGGCCATGGAGAAAACCCGCTGGCACAGCACTGGGGATGCCACCACCACAGCCCCCTGGCTCCCTTGGTGGACAAAGAGTGGTGGCAGGCCCTCGGGAGATGGAGATGCACTGGTACCCACCAGGTATGCCAGTGCTGGCACGATGCCATCTGGCTGTGGGTTTTTCACCGCAGTTTTGTCATGGCAGTCAGTCACAGTGATGCCAGAGCCTGAGCCAGGCCCCGCCTCTTACCAGCGGCACCTCTGGCCTCTCCCCATACACAGTCCCCCAGCTCCTGCTGTTCGCCATGTCCCCCACCCACAGTCTTGGGGCTCTTGGCACCTCACACTGTCCCCTGGCCCAGGCACTGTGCTGCGAGAAGAGGGCTGACCCTGCTCTGCCTCCTGCTCTGGGGACAGGGCTTGGTGGGGGGAACCCGTGGCTGCCGAGGCCCCAGAGCCTTGCATCCCTCCCACAGGATGCTGGGACATCGCAGCTTCACTGAGCATCCCAAATCGCCACGCATCCCAAACCGTGAACTGCTGACCGTCCAGAGCTGCTGCACATCACCCTGAACTGCTGCACATCCTGAACCACTGATCATCCCAAACTTCTGCACATCCCAAACTGCTGCTCATTGTGAACTACCGTGCATCCCAAACTGCCAAGCGTTCCAAACCGCCACGCATCCCAAACCTCCATGCATCCTGAACTGACGTGCCTCCTGAACACTGAGCATCCCAAACTACCAAGCGTTTTGAACTCTTGAGCATCCTGAACGACCAAGCATCCAGAAATGCCCCATCTCCAAAACCACTGCCCATCCTGAACCACCACGCACTCCAAACCTCTCTCACCTCTCGCACACACGGACTGTCCATGCAGCGATGATCCAAAGGGAAATGCTGAAGACCAGCAGCACCGTCCCGGGGCATATGGTCATGAGTGTCTTCATGACGAAGCGGGTATTGAAGTTGATCTTGTTGAGGGCCCCGATGCTGCGTGAGGATGCGTCGGTGAAGAGCTTGCTGTGCAGCAGCATCACTCGAGCGATCAGGTAGAGGCGCAGGAACATGGGGATGGACAGGATGATGTCCACATCCGCCTCTGCCCGAGAAGGTGTGTAGGAGAAAGCCAGGCGGGCTGTCCAGAAAAATTTGTACTCCCCAGGGATGGGGTGTATGGCACAAACCAGCATCTCAAGGCTGATGTAGAGGATGCGCTCATAGGTCATCGCTATTCGCCAGTCGTCAGCTCCATTGTCGATCACAAAGAGCTACCGAGACGCAAAACCACATGGTTACTGGTGGCCCCAGCCAACCTGCCCCACTGGCCTCTCACTATAGGCAGCAGGGGTCTGACACTAGAGCCAAAAGGAGCTGGGTGTGGCATGGCCAGGAGCACTGAGGATGGACAGGGTAGGAAAGGGTGGGAATGAGCCATCACCAGCCCCTCTGCTGATCTGCCAGTGTGTTTCAGGGATAGTTGCAGTGCTGGGGACACTCCAGAAGGCTTTAAGGTGCCTGGCCTTGAGCATGTGCCCAGGCATGACATGGGGACAGCTCACTGAAACAGCAGCTGGCAGGAGCCCACCTCCCAGAATGGCCCCCTCACCCAGGCCACAGAGACGGGTGAGCTGTGGGGCCACAGAGCACCAGCATGAGCCACCCCAGCCCCTCTGCTCCCACTGGTGCTGCACTGGTGTCACTGACAGCCACCACACCCTGAATTCCAGGGCAGTTTTTGGGGAGGGAACACCACAGTCACAGCATCCAGCTGCTGGCAGAGATGGGATCCAGTTGTCATGGCAACAGACGGTTCATCCTGGGTACACCAACTCCTCTTCCACCATCAGTGATGGAGTTAGGGTCTCTGCAGGAACTGGGGGGGATGGCAGCTTGGGCTGGCCTTTCTGGAGTGCCACCAGAGCTCTGGAAGTCATCCACCCTGTCCTGCCTTGGCAGGTCTGTTCTGAGGCTGCCATCGGCTTCTCCCTGGTGCAATGGGGACACTGGTGTCACCCACAGCAGCAGGAACGTTCTCAGGGCCCCTCTGCAAGCAGCACTTGGCAAAGATGCCACCAGGAAGGGATCAAAGGGGATGTGGCAGCTGGTGCTACAGTCCATGTCCTTGACCCTGCAAGCACAAAGCGTGCCCAGGGGTCCAGGACCTATTGCAGTCACTCCAGCCAGGGCAGTGGGTGGGGAGCATGGCTCCGGCTGGCACTGAGCCCAGGAACAATCCTCCTGCCCTCCCAGAGGCCCCAGTGCACCTGTGCCAGCCACCCTGCTGGCAGGGCACAGCCCTTGGGGCTCTCCCTGGGGATAGCAGGAGCCACTGGGACTGACTCATGGAATGGCCATCCCGGCCACCTCCCTTTCTGTAGGGAAAGCTCTGCTCTTTTTAGCTGCTTTGTTTGAGAAAATGTTTATAAAAATGCTCCAAGCTGTCAAGGGAGATCCTCAGGCATTTAGCAAGCTGACAGCCCATTCCTTCCTGGAAAAGGGTGTTAAAATAAACAAATTAGCAAGAGGAAAAAGGCCTTTTGACTGCATAGTGGGGGGTTGCCATAGTCCAACTCAGGTAAGGGAAGGAGCAAGGGGGGATCCAGGCAGGTGTCCCCTGAGCCAGCCCCTCTCAGCTCTGCACCTTTGAAGCATCGTTGTGGGTTTCCATGGAAACCTGGTGTGGTCCAGTGGTACTCAAAGGGGCATCCCCAGCATCACTGGCTCCAGCAGGGGAAGGAACAAGTGTGTCAGCCACCACATCTCCAGACAAGTGAAGCCCAAGAAACCACTAAGTTGCAGCATGGGGACAAAAGCTTCACCAAAATGCGCAAACAGCCCTGGGCACTCCAAGCATGGGGACAAGGGGGGCTCTGCCTCCCCAAACACCTTGGTTGGCACTGGCAAACTTGCCAGCACTGCATTCCTTCATGTGTTGTAGTGATAATAGCATGCTGGCAAGGGATGGCACATTCCACGCCTCCACCCAGCACCAGAGACATTGCTGGGGTGCCCCAGCCCCAGAGAAACTGAGGCACAGAAAGATCTTCAAGTATCCCAAAGGACTAATTAACACAATTAGTAGGGTCATACAATCACAGACTGGCTTTGGCTGGAAGAGACCTTAGAGCTCATCTCATTCCAAGCCCCTGCCATGGGCAGGGACACCTTCCACTAGACCAGGTTGCTCCAACCTGGCCTCGGACACTTCCAGGGATGGGGCAGCCACAGCTTCTCTGGGCAAGAGAGGAAGAGGGAATACTGAGGGAAGAGACTGAAGTCATTGTTTCCCAGAGGCTGGGAGGTCTGACAGTGCCATGGCCGTGTGAGAACAGCCCCCTCCTTGGGTGAGAGGGACAAGAAGCTGAGGATTTACAGCTCTGGCAGCTCCACTCCACCCCAGTTGGATTATCAGCAATGCTTTTACAACACTTAAGAGATAATAGGGTGATCAGCAGCCAGCATATCTCTGTCTGGAGCAGCTCCAGTCAAACCAATCTCATTCCCCTCCTTGCCAGTCTAAATGCCCTGCCAGAGCAGCCAGGACTTTGGTGAGGTTCAGTCTCTGCGTGGAGAAGGACAGCAGTGGAATTTTGGCTCTGGTCAAGGCGGGAGAGGGGGGATGACCTGACGGCTGTGAGGGTGGACGCTGTATTTGCACAACATGCTGCCAGGAACAACAAGCAAAGGAAGCCACGAGCACCAGGGCATGGCTCGCCCAGTTGACCCTGACCGCTGCCACCCCAGGGTAAATATTATTCCAGCAAAAACCACAGCTCCCAAGTACTTGTTTTGAGCAACCCACCCCCAGGCTTGGTCCCCATGCAGGCAGGCTGAGCTGGAGTGGGGGCTGCAGGGACAGAGGCGGGAAGGGACCAGGATGCTGGCAAAGCCACACTGGCACCCAGCCCCGAGAGGGACAAGTTGGGATTATGGTACACTCAGGACTGGGAGCTTCGACGTCCCTTCCCGGGATGCTCCTTCTCCTGACTGGTGATTCATTCCTCCCATGCCCAAAACAGGCCGGCATTGTGCCGAAGCTAGTTACGGTGGGGAAGTGCAGCCTTCCTGTCACAAACTGGGAGCCCTTTAACTTCCCAAGGAGGAAGAGAATGTGCAGCCCTGATTAGGTAAGGATTTCACAGCTTTCCTTGGCACCTCGGCTGGTCCAAGCCCTTCCTGGCCACAGCTTCCCCCAGCCACCAGCAGATCCACCGGGCACCCGGCTCACCGCGCCCCAAGGCCCTGGCAAGGAGGGAGGAGGCTCCATGCAGGTAGTGAGCTCAGATACTATGTCCCACCCAGGTGGCTGGAAAATCCCTCAGCCCACCCCAGCAGCCCCTCATTTGGCACTGATGATGCCAGCACCTACCTGCACCTCCCGTGTGTGGTAGGCAATGATGAGGCCCAGCAGGATCACGGTGGAGAGGCTAATAAGGCATTTCAGGGCCAGGGAGAACATGGAGTCCTGCAGGGCAAGAGTGGGGAAGGCATTAGGGGGTGTGCAGCTGTGGGACACTTGGCCCTGGGCTCCACACCCCAAAGAAGGTGCTGACCCCCAACAGCTACTGTCTCCCCCTCAATAGCACTTTGGCTGCCTCAGCCCCCACCCTAAGCAGCTTGGCATGGTAGCGAGGGCACCATCAGCACCATCAACATCACTGGCACCTCTGGCATCCAGCACCACTGGTACCACCAGCACCGTGGGCCCTTCCTCCAAAACTCTTTTTTAAATTTAATTCTGCTGAGTGCAGTTCCCAGCCTCCCCTCACTGAGATGTGTGACGCCAGTACCCTGGCCCCATCCAGCCTGAGCCCAATATTATGGCACCCAAATGGGTGGCCTAGATCCTCCTGCTAATTAGTCCTATGTAAATTAAACCAGCTCCTGATTCACTAGTGGCCGAAGTGGCTGATCCCCAGGACCCCACTGGGAAAAACAGGATTCACTGTCTCCTCTGGACACCGGTAAGCTCATGTGGGTGCAGCCACAGACTGACCCCACCAGTGCAAGGGCTTTGGCAGCACCTCACCAAGTTGTTATCCCTAAACCAACCTGCCTTGCTGCTGCACCCGTCCCACACCCCCTTCCCCCATCCCTACCATGGTGAGACCTGGCACACTCATGACATGCTCATGGCAGGCCCTCCTTGGCTCGCCAATGTGCTGGGCTGCCTTCAGGTTCCCTTGGCTCCTTCTCACCGGTGTTCCTCATCCCTGAGGGGTGTTTGCACGCGGAGAAGGGACTATTTGCTGCGGAGGCGGTGATGCATTGTTAACAACTTGGCTCCAGCCGCACAATTGTGTGGATATAATGGCTGGTGTTGAGAGAAGTGCTGGGACCAAATACTAGCTATTAATAGGAAAACTCCAGGGCAGAAATGTGGCAAGGCAGCTCTGGCCAGAGCCTTCCCAGTGGCACCAACCCTGCCTGATGCACGAGCATCCACTGGCTCACCTGGCATATGTTACCCACTACATTTACCAATGCCTCCTGCCAGTGTCAGGTCCAAAGAGCTGTTCCAGGATCCCGTGCTCGCAGCAAGCAATATGGGATCTTGGCTGAAATGGGGCAAGACCTTGGCACCCGCAGCACATGTCCCACTGCACCACGTGGGTGGCAAGGTGCTTCACCCCAGCAGTGCCGTTCAGGTGGTTGGAAGCAGCAGTGCCGTCCCACAGGCAGGAGAGGCCCTGTCCTGCCCACACTGGAGTGACAGACAGGGAACAGGCAAACCTTGGCCACTGTGTCCTCCCTTCCCAAATCAGCCCTGGCACCCTCTGGCTGGGAGCATGTGGTAGCATGGCTGGGGCTATGGGGCAGAGCTGGAGCTGGGCCAGTGCCAGCAGCACTGACATCCCAGTTTGCACAATAGCAGCTGGTCCTGACCCTATATAGGTGCTCCCATGCTCATGGTTGTGTCCCTGCCGGCAAGCTCTGGTTTTCCAGCAGGGGGTGATAGGGGTGAATTTACACCCAGTAGCCCCACTGCTGTAGATCTGGCCAAAGGCCTGGGGAGAAAAGGGCCCAGGGACTCCCCTGCACCCTGCGCTTGTGAGCACAAGCGTTCACACCACAGTGGGGCAGGGGTGCAGCAGCAGGTCACAGCTGCTGCATGGTGGCAGCGCTGACTCACAGGGTCTTCCCCAGCTGACAAAGCAGCCCAGTGTGCCAGGGCCAGTGAGCGTGGCAGCGGTGCTGCTGGCAGCTTGGTGAGGGTGGACAGTCCCCCCGGTGCCAGGCAAGCAGGCACATGGAGCCTGCAAGGGCGGCCGCGGCTCAACAGGTACAGGTGCAGGTGGGGGAGAGTGGTTTGGCCTTGCTCCTGCCAAAGGAGAGTGGGAATCACTGGGAAAAGGCTCTGGCAGTGAAGCATCCTTCTGCCTTAGCAGGGGAACTGGGGATGCCAGTTTGGCACCAAGGCCTCCCACTGCCTCGGACAGAGCAGTGGAACTGCTGCCTGCAGCCCCCACACACCCACTGTCGCTGTCAGCCATGGACAGACGGCACTCAGGAACCCCCCCACCAGGCAGCTCTGTGGGGAGGCAGCAGGGTCCCCTACACCAACGAGACCCCCAGCCACATCCCTCCCTTCCTCCACCTCCTCCACCCACACTGCCCTCCCTGCTGCCCAGGCTGGATAATGGCAGGAAGTGGTGAGCACCCCCTTCCAACCTTGCTCCTTCCCCTCCACCGGTGGCACTGTGGCGAACGGACCCCCGCTGGCTGCCCCCCAGCCCCCTTGGCAGCGCCATCCCTCTGACGCCCATGGGTGCTGCTGCGGGTGCCGATGCCTTCCCCTCTCTGGATAGGTATAAATAACATGACAGATGTCTATACAAAGAGTTATTCATATCACTGCCAACCAGCGCAGCCCGGGAAAAGGAGCTGGAAGGGATGTGGGGGGGAGAATTATAAATAAAAGACACTGTCCTGCAAAAACAGAAGGAAAAAAAAATGGAAGGAAGGGGTGTGGAGGAGGAAGAGGAGGGAGGGGGTGCTTTGCTGCACCACCAAGGGCGCTTTGAGGAGCACCTGACCATGGCAGCAACAGGCACCACAGACTTCAGTGGGTCGATGCCCGTCGCTGCGGGTGTGTGGGGCAGGACTCGGCACAGCACTCACTGGCACACAGCCCTGGCAGCCCCCGGTCCTGTGGTTGCCTGTCCAACACCTGTGGCTGCGGCATCCACTAAGGCCCTGGGGACACTCCATCAGTCCCCTGCCAGCCTGTCCAACCCTGTTGCGCTCTGGATGGGCCAAACAGCTCCAGGTCTATCCTATGGGACACCAGCTGGGCCAAATGGCTCTGTGTTTATCCCGTGGGACACTAGATGGGGCAAACAGCTCCATGCTCACCCCACCAGCCACTGTCTGGTACCACCAGCTCCACACACACCCCCCTGGCCCCATCAGTACCTTGGAGTAGAGCCCCCAGGAGAGCTCAGTCTCGATGACCATGACAACAATGCCGAACATGCCGAAAATGAGCGCGTAGTCACTGAGGCGCTTCCTCTTCTCGAAGAGTGCTCGGCGGTGCCCAAGTCGGTAGCCAATGTTTTGTGCCTTGCGCTTGGGCCCCTTGGCAAAGGTGGTGGGGGCCGGGCGGGCGGGCGGGCGGGTGGGACGGTGGGTGGCGGGTGCATGGTTGTCCTCACGAGAGACAACGATCTCAGGAGGTCCACCAGCACCGAAGAGCTGCAAGGGCTGTGCCTCTGGCTCAGCCTCGATAAGGTTCCGTCGGGATGCGCTGAGTCGGCTGAGGGGCTTCATCACTCCTCCACTGTACTTGCAGGAGCTCATGGCAATCTCGGTGAAGGGGTTGCTGTCCCGCCGATGGACCAAGGGGCTGGGCTGCCGGTGTTTGCCACTCGTCACCCCAGAGCCCGCTGGGTGGTCGCCGAGGTTGAGCTGGCTGCCGTGGCGGGAGGAAGGGTGGAGGGCGGCGGGGGCGGCGGGAGGAGGAGGAGGGGCCCGTAACGACCCAGGCGAGGAGTGCAACAGGCTGTGTTGAAGCGGCGGCAGCGCGGAGGGCGGCGGCGGTGACCGTTCATCCCCCGGTAGCGGGCAGGGACACCGACCATCCTCCTCCAAGTCCCCCACGCCCGAATCGTGGAGATGCCCCGATGTCTCCATAACGGCGGTACCGGCGCCGCCTTACAGGCCACCGGTCCCGCTTTACTGGCCACCGGCCCCGTTCGCTGGATCATGAATGGGCGCCGTGCGCTCTCCGCTATCGCCGCCGCCACCGCCACCGCCCCCGCCGCTGCCGCTGGCCCGGCCCCGCAGCGCCATTGGCCACGCTGGGGCTCCCCGCAGGCTGACATCATCCCCGCCCGCTCCCCGCTTTGTATCTCCCCCCCTCATCACACCCCCGGTTCCTGCATCTCTGCGGGGTCGTTCGGGACTTGTAGTGCATGGGGTTGCACCGGGTGCCAGGACTGGTGTGCCCTGATACACAAGTCCCAAACGACCCCTCACCAGTTTTACCCACTGGGTTCCCCCATGGGCATCCCCCCTCCCCTTGTATGAACCCCCCTAATCCCCTTACAGAGGCTGGAGATTACAAGCAGCAGCTGGAGTGTGTGCTTCCATCCTGAGGGTGGGTCACACCATGGATGGCAGGGGTCTGTGTGCGTGTGTGCCCCAGCATGTCCCCAAGGTGGGGGTCAGGCTGATGGTAGATCCAGAGTATGGGATATGAAGCTATAGATGTATATATAGGGCCCTAATCCCCCTCTACAACCCCACAGCCCACCCAGGAACACCCCCCCCGGCCGTGCCCAGCTGTTGCAGGAGAGGAGTGGATATCAGGGTAGAGGCTTGGGAAGCAGAGATAATCCGTAGGGAATTGGCTGCTGGAAACCGTATTAAAAGACACCACGAAGCATCCAGCTGGTGACCCCCTTGCCCAGGCAGAAGTAATTAAAATGCACCTCTGCCCTCAAAAACTGGTGAATTCATGGCAGAGGTGAGGGGACACCACCTGTGTGTCCCTCCTTCAGAAATGAGACACGGCCCCAGCATGGCAGTGGGTCTCCATATCGGAGCTTTATTCCAGAACAGGAAGTGCTGGCAAAAGGTGGAGGGGGGGATGCTGGGGGGGCTGGGGAGGGGGGATGTGGTCCCCAAGCCTCAGTGGAGGGACATGGAGCTATAGGCTTCTGTGGAGCGCCTGCAGCAGTGTCTCCAGCTGCTCGCCCAAGGCCAGCTCATCCCCGTCGTTGGTGATCACCCAGTCGAAGGCTACTCCCTGGTCCAGACCACACTCAGACTCGGCATCGTCCACCCCTGGCAGCAGCAGAGCTCGGGGAGGCCCCGAGGACAGTCACAATCTGTCTGTCTGTCCCCCCCACTGTGGCCTCACCCCCCCAGAGCTGGGGGGCTGGATCCAAAACCTCTGGCTCCCACTGCCAAGGAGTGGCAGTGGAGGCAGCAGACCCGTGCCTGTGGGTCAACCCCTGTTTTTGGTGCTGTGCTCGGCGAAGCCGCCCCTCACTTGCTCACCAGTGACGAAGACCCAGTTCCTCCTCTTCCTTGTCTCCTCGGTAGCCACCACCCGCACGGTCTGCACCACGTCCCCATAGACGTCCCGGAACCACTCCACATCCGAGAGGCGCCGTGTGTCACTCACCACCTGTGCGGGGGCTCCCTCAGCGCCCACCCTGTGCCCCCCTGGCACCCCTCGTGCCCCCCAACAGCTCACCCACACCGGGTGCACCGCCCCCTCCACCGCTGCCCGGCAGAAGAAGCCAGGGTCGGCACGGCGCTTCTCCTCGCCCCAGTGGATCATGTCCTGTCGGAACGTCTCCTTGTAGGCACTGGCATCCAGGAGCCGCTGGAAGTTGAGGCCATGTTCCTGCAGGGAGAGGAGGGTCAGTGCACATGGGCCGGGCCATAGAGCACAGCATGACATGGCATGGCACAGCAAGGGCAGGTGAGATATGTCATGGGTCAGCACAGCTCAGTACAGCACAGTGTGGTATGGCATGAGCATGGGATGGCACAGCATGGCACGGCATGGCATGGCAGGGCACAGCACAGCTCGGCACAGTGTGGTGTGGCATGCACATGGCAAGGCACGGCAAGGCACGGCACAGCACGTGCCCTGGCACAGATCAGTGTGGCATGGCATGGCATGGCACGGCATGGTGGGGAGGGGCACAGTGTGGTGCAGCATGGCACAGCTCGGCACAGTGTGGTGTGGCATGCACATGGCAAGGCACGGCAAGGCACGGCACAGCACGTGCCCTGGCACAGATCAGTGTGGCATGGCATGGCATGGCACGGCATGGTGGGGAGGGGCACAGTGTGGTGCAGCATGGCACAGCTCGGCACAGTGTGGCACTGCATGTCATGGTGGTGGACGGCACAGCACGGCAAGGAGTGTCCTGGCACAGCTCGGCGCGATGTGACGTGGCTCGGGGTGTGGCACGGCCGCGGTACCTTGGCGTACTGCTCCTTGAGGGGCCCGGAGAGGCGCAGGATGGTGCAGACGTCGGGGCCCAGCCTGCGGGAGAGGGGTCAGCGGGACCGGCACTGGCACCGGCTCCGCTCGGCCGAGTCCCGATCTCTCCATCCCCCCGTACCGGACCCACCCCTCCGGTACCGGACTCGCCCTCGGGGCCTTTCCGGCCCACGCCCCCGCCCCCGGCCCCGCCCGGTACCGGCTCCGCAGTTCCTCGGCCACGAAATCCTTCCCCGATTTCCTCTTCCCGCTCAGCAGCAGCACCACGCGTGGCGCCGCCATCGGCGCTCGGACCCGCCCCGGGCCCGCTCCGGTCCCGCCCCCGGCCCCGCTCCGGTCCCGCCCCGGCCCGGTCCCGCCCCGGCCCGGTGACTCCGCCCGTCCCACGGCCCCCCCTGCTGGGCGGGGCCGGCACCGCACCGAGGGTGCCCCGCAAACCCCCCTGGGACACGGCGAACTCTGCCCCGCCCCTCAGAGCATCCCGTACCCTCAGCACCCCTGTGCTCCCTGTGCCCTCCCTTTCCCCATTTCCTCCTCACACACTCCATTCTCCTCTGAACCCCCCTTTCCCCAGTACCTTGTTCCCCTCAACGCTCCCTCTTTCCTCCCAGCATCCCCCATTTTCCCAGCTCCCCCCAACACCCTCTCTTCTCCCCCGGCAACCCCCTTCTGCTCCAACACCGCCTATTCCCCTCTCCCCCACACACCACTTCTTCCCCCCTGCACTCCTCTCTTCCCTCCCAGCACCCCTTCTTTGTCCCGCAGCACCCCGTTCCCCTCTGCTCTCTCTTTTCCTCCTGACTCTCCCTATTCCTCCTCTAAATCCCCCTTTCCCCAGGACCCTCTTCCCTCAGCACCCTCCCTTTCCCTCCCCCCCACACCACCCCCTTTTTCCCCACACCCACACAGCTCTGCCCAGTGGTGACTTTATTCATGGTGGCAGTCAAGCATCTACACAGTGCATTTGGTCAGGGACCTGGCCCTACTCGGCCCTACAGGGTGCAACAGTAGCTCCCAGCCCCCCAGAAACAGCCCATGGGGGGCCCCTTGCGTGACTGAAGGCTTGTGGTGAGGAGCCACCCTGGCACAGTACAGTGCTGTCCCCTGGCTCTACCCCCCCATGCCGTGGTGCTGCGGGGCTCTCCGGCCCCACTCTTTCCCGGAGGTGCTGCAAGAGAAGGGGAGGTGGGATGGGGTGCCGAGGGGGGAAATCCCCCAGGACCCCTGGCACCACCTGCCCCAGCTCACCCGCTGTAGTGCCGCAGCATGTACTCCTCGAAGCCATCGGCCGCTTTCTTGTCACCCCCCTCCTGCCACGCCACCTCCTCCAGCAGCTCTTCCACATCATCCACGAAGTCAACAAACCGCAGGCGGTCGTGGGCAAAGACCCCGTCAGCCCCAAAGACCCCATCCAGCCGTGCTGCCAGCCCCCCAAAGTGCCCCCCCAAGCCCAGGCGCCCCATGAAGCTCTCCAGCAGCCGCAGGAACTGCGCCTTCTGCACTGGCTCCAGCACAGCCCCCAGCACTTCCCGACCCTCCTTGCGGGCGCAGTCAGCCACCCCTGAGCAGCCCTGCGGTGCCCGGTGCCGCTTGAGCAGGGGCAGCTCACGGGAGCCTTGCTGGGGGTGGCTGTGAGATGGCTTCCCCCAGCCTTTGCCTGGCTTGTGTTCCCGGGGGGGCCGGGGGTCCTTCCTGTGCCCCTGGGGTTTGCCATGCTTCCTTCTCTCCTGCTCGTGCGGGGCCCCCCTGGCGCTGTGCTGCTTGTGCCACTTGCTCTCCTTCTCCACCTTGAATGGCTTCTTCCAGGGTGTGGGGAAGGACCCGGCCCCCTCCGCCTCTAGCACCTGGCCCAGGCGCTGCTCCAGGGCGCTCAGTTCCTCCACAAGCCCCTGGAGATCCCCAGAGCCCTGCACACGCTCCAGGGTGTCCGCCAGCTCCCGCCGCAGCACATCCAGCTCACCGTGCCATCGTGCCGTGGCCTTGCCGTGCACTGGGACACCTGTGGCATGGGGCTGCTCTGCTGCTGGCCCCCTGGGGCTGCTCGGTGTCCCTGTGGCCTGCAGGCGCTGCAGCTCAGCCCGGGCGTCCTGCAGCGCACTGACCTCCCGCTCCAGTGCCGCGCGCAGCCGTGCGTTCTCCTTGGCCAGGCCCTGCTGCTGCGCCCCCGCTGCAGCTGCCTGGCCCTCGCTCCTCTGCAGCAGCGCCCGCAGCTCATCCTTGTGCATCTGGGGCAGAGGGAGGGGACTGTGAGAGAGGTGGGAGCAGCAGAGCACCACCGGAACACAACACCAGGACGCCAGGCACCCACCTGCAGCTCCGCCTGCATGAGCCGGATCTCCTGGTTTTCCTTGGCCAGCTTGTCCAGGAGTTGGCTCATGGACTGCATGCTTTGGGGGTCCCCAGCATCTGGCAGAGGCGGCTTCTGCTGTGAGTCCTGGGGGACAGGAAGTTTGGGAGGCCTGGGGGCGCTTAGGACGTCCCCTGCCCTGACTCAGTCCTGCTCAGGACCCCTCCTTACATTGCTGTCAGTGGACAGCAGCGACTCCTGCTCTCCAGCAGCCAAGTCCCAGCTCCCCACGCTTTCCACAGGGCCTGTGGAGGAGGATGTGGGTCCGAGTGTCCAGGCTGCTGTGGGATGTCCCCCTGCCCAGGTGGGACAGTCCCACATACTCACCATCCACTGGGTCGTAGATCCCACCTGGGGAGAGAAGGGGACAACGAGGGGGATGTCTGGACCCCACACTGTCCCTGGGGCCTCAGCCACCAGGATCCCCACTCACCAATGATGATCAGCACCCCCACAGCCACCAGTGCCAAGATGCCCAGCAGGTACTTGCTCATGCTGAGCCCATCCTCGTCACCAGTGTCTGGTGTCCTCTGGTGCAGGGCGTGCGTGGCAGTAGGGGGTCCAGGACGGGGCTTGTGGCCCTGCCGCCGCCGCAGCCCCTCTGTGTCATTGTCACTGCTGGTGCAGCTCCCGTCCTCTGTCTGTGGCCCTGATGGGGGACGGGGAGACCTCCAGGGAGGGTCTGCCTCTGAGCACTGCCCTGCGAGGTCCTGACCCGCTCTAGGGATGCCAGGGCAGGACTGTGGCTCAGCCTCAGCATCAGGCTCCTCCTGCTCATCACCCTCAGTCACACTGGGCTCTGTGGAGCCATCTGGGGCAGGCACTGCCCTTGCCCCAGGCTCCGTGCACTCCTCTGGGTCCTGCAGGCACAGGTGCTGGTGTGTGGGGTGTCCCCGTGGGGGGAGCAGCCCCCCAGGCCTTCTGTCCTGGCTCACACTCTGCCCGCTGACCTCGGGGGGCAGGGTCTGGCCAGGGAAGGTGGTGGCACCATTGGTGGTCATGGCTGGGGAGAGATAGAGCATGGGGGTGAGACGGTGGCACAGAGGGTGACACCAGGCCTGCCCCATCCCCATGGTGTCTGCCTGCCTGTGGCTGTGTCCTGGGTGCCTTCATCCTCCTCCTCCTCCTGCAGTTCCTCATCCTCAGTCCTGTGGGAATCCTGCTCTGGACCCACTGTGTCGATGGGCAGACTCTGGGGAAACGGGGGAGACGCAGGGTGACACCTTCAGCCACAACTTCTGTGTGCCCCACTCTGCCCACAGCCCTGGGCAGAGTGGGGCTCCAAGAAGTGGGGTGCTGTCCCAGGGGATCCCAAGCATCCGGGGCTGCCCTGGGGTATCCAGCCCCGAGGGTCTGCCCCGGGATTCCCAGCCCTAGGGCGCTGCCCCAGGCGGCCCCAGGCATGGGGCTGCCAGGGACGTTGCCCTGGAGACCCCTAGCAGCGGGGTCGGCCCTGGGAGTCCCCAGCCCTCACCTCGCTGCCCGCCAGCACCCAGCTGCTCTCTGAGTCTCGGGAGTCCGATTTCTCCGCCATGAGGACAGCCCGGAGCCACCTGCAAGGACACGGATGGACAGCGGGACGTGACCCGGCTGCTCTCAGTACCCCCGGGATGTGACCGGGAGAGCCGCGGTCCTGGTGCAAGCTAGTCCCCCAAGCGATGCCTGTGGCCGGTGATCCTCCGGAGCTTTCAGGGAGCCATCCCGGAGCACGGGCCCCGCCGCGCCACCCCCCGACCCCAGCGGCCGCCGCGGGGTATTTTTAGTCGGTGACGCCGCCCGGCAGGTGCACGGGGGACGCGGGGCCCGGCGTGGGGACATGGGGGACGCGGGGCCCGGCGTGGGGACACGGGGAAACGCGGGCCCGGCGTGGGGACACCGGGGTCCCGCTCGAGATCCCACCACCCCAAAGCAAAGCAGCGGCACCGGGAGGAGGATCTCGAGCAGCCCCCGCCCTTCCCCGTCCGCCTCAGCCTCTCGGAACCCAGAAGCGGCCCGGGGGTGGGGGTGACGGCGCTGCCAGTGACATCCCCCCTCCGCTTCGCCCCACGCGGCCCCGGCCGGGCCGGTCCTGCCCGCGCCCCCCGGCCCCGATACCTGCGCCCGCCGCGTCCCGCCGGGAACTTTCCCCGGGGCCGCCACCGCCCCCGGGAACGGGGCGCACACGTGACGGGAGCGGCCAATGGAGCACGCGGGGGGCGGGACGGGCGCGCGGCCCCGCCGGGACCGGGCAATATCCCCACCGCCCCCCCTCGGACAGACACCGACCCCCCCTGAACCCCGACGGTACCGGACAGACACAGACACCCCTGAACACCCCCAGTACCAGACAGACACCGACCCCCCTAAACCCCCCCGGTACCGGAAGGACACCGACCCCCTCCCCCGGACACTCCCCTCGGACAGACAGCGACACGCGCGTTTCACAGTTTTATAGCGACGGTACAAAAGTTTCCATTTAACGATTGGCTATAGCGGAGAGAACCTGGGGGGGGGCGGGGGGAGAGGGCGAGCGGATACCAGGATCACTGGGGGTGGGCAAGGGAGCAGGAAGCACCGGGACTACCCCGTGAATCCACACGGGGCACCGGGACTGCAGCACATCCGCGGGAGGAGCCCCTTATGAGGGCACTGACCGAACTGGGCAGTGCTGAGGCGCACTGGGAAGCCTCAGCCCTCCCAGGGCCGGTGCACCAGGGCCAGAGCCCTCCCCACACCAAAGGGCTGGCAATGGCACAGCCAGATCCATCCTGGGTCCCCTGGGCACTCTCCTCTGGTGGCTCCCAGTGGCTGGTAGTGCCCGGGGGAGCAGCCACAGCTGGCAGGGGGAGGGGGTAACAGCTACAAAAAACGGGGGTTTGGTCCTAAGTTGGCGTGAGGAGCTGTACACAGCGTCAGGAGGGCAGCTCAGCCGTCGTTGGCGGCCACCAGCTGTCCCATGCCCTCCCGGATGTAGACAGACTGGATCTCCTTGGTCTTGAGGCAGAAGTCGCAGGCCCAGACGGCCGAAGCCTCGGTGGTGAGCAGCCCGTAGGCGTTCTCTGTCATGCCCGTGCACTCTCGGTGGAACCACTTCTGGCAGGAGGCCTCGCACAGGATGGCGTCCTGGTCATCGTTGACCTCATTGCGGCAGGCCCCGCATGGGTACACAAGCCCTGGGGGTGGCTGGTGGCTGGAGGTGGCTCCAGGGGCCTTCCCGGGGGGCGGCAGCGGGAGGCTGTTGGTGTCGGGGGTGCTGGTGCCACGGGTGGCACTGCCGGGGGCAAAGCCGGGCTGTGCCCCGTTGACGGCGGCGGGAGAGCCCGAGTGCTGCTCCGGGGCGAAGGTGCTGGGCGGGGGATTCTTGCCGCCTCCCTCCTCGCCGCCTGCGGGGAAGGTGGGGTCGGCCCCGGGGAAGGGGCTGGCGGTGGGTGGCAGGGGAGGCATGTTCTGCCCGGGGCGCTGCAGGGGCGACTGTCCAAAGAGGTTGCCGGGCTGGCTGAAGCGCTGAGCCACTGCCGGGCCCCCTCCCGGGGGGTTAAGGGCCGGCCCGGGGCCCATGTCCCCCCCACCCCGCGGGGGCTGCCCCATGGTGGGGGAGATCATGGGCCCGAAGCCTGCGACGGGGCCCTGCATGAGCTGCCCCATGGGAGGGCTGAAGTTCTGTCCGAGGGGTTGGCTGAAGGGCTGCCCGGCGAAGCCTAGGCCCCCGCCCTGCACGTAGTTGGGGTTCTGGGGGGCCATGCTGAAGGCCGGGCCCATCTGCCCGGGGGCGAAGGGCGGGGGCTGCCTCCGCAAGGGTTGCGGTCCCCCGCCGTAGCCGGGGGGCACCTGCGGCGACATTCCCCCGCCCTGCACGCGGAACCCGCCGAACGGGACGGGGCTGCCCAGGAACGGGGCGGGCGCCGCCCCCACCTTGGGGGCTCCGAAGTCATCCTCGAAGGGGTTGGAGGCCACCAGGTGGTCCACCATGGGGGTGGGCGGCGGTGCGAACTCCGAGAGGTGCGAGTAGGCGGGGCCCTGCGGGGAGAAGGCGGCGGTCAGGGTTTTGCTGGGGAGTCCTCCCCGGGACCCCCGGGCCCGGCCCTTACCTGCGTGTTGGACTTGCGGCGCTTCTTCTCGGGGCTCTTCATCTGCAGCCCTGCGGGGATAAGCGGGGCCGCGTCAGCGGCGGCTGGGGGGGGCCCCCCTTCCACCCACCCCGGCCCCGGCACTCACCTGCCTTCCCCTGCTTGCGGCCGGGCCCACCGGCGGCGGCGCTGCTGCCCGCGGGGTGCGGGGGCCCTGGCGGGGGCGGCGGGGCCGGGACGGCTCCCTCCAACTTCTCTGCGTGCGGGGCCGCCATGGCCCCTCAGGGCGCGCGCGCCGCCGCCGCCATGGCCCCGCCGGAACCGGAACCGGGCCCGTGACCGGGGCCCGCGCGGGACCAATCGCGGCCCTCGGGGGGCGGGGCAGAGCGAGCGGGACCAATCACCGTTCGCGGAGGGCGGGGCCGAAAGCGCGGAGCTAATCACAGGGCGCGCAATATGCGTCAATCAACCGCGTACCCCGCCCCTCCCCCACATCCCCGCTCGGACCAAACCAAGTGAAGCGCGAAGGGGGAGGGGAGGGAAACACACGGTCCGAACCATTTACAAGGGCCGGAGGGGGAGGAAAAGGCGAAAGGCCCCTCCGTAGAGTCCGTGGGGGACCCCCCGCCCACGGTGATCCCCTCCCCCAGCTCACACCAGCCAGGGCCTAGAGAAATACCAACTTTAATATACAACCACCAGTTCCTTTGGTATAGTGGGGCCAGGGGGCCCCGGACTGCGAGGAGGGCAAGGCCGTGCTTTGGCTTGGAGGGGAGTTAGGCTGTGCATGCAGGGGGGTCCTCCCGCCACCCCTCTGAGGCTGCCAGAGCCGCCCGTGCAGGGAGGGGATGTCGTGGCACAAGTCCTGGAGCATGAGCACGGCACGGAGAGGGGATGGGTGCGGGGGGGAGTGGGGGGGGGACTCTGTCCCCAGCCCCTGCCCTTGCATAAGTGTGTGGGACCTGCGGGGTCAAGGCACAGAGTTAACACGTAAAGTGATCCGGTACAGTCGCTGTGGGGCCAGCTGGGCCTCGTGCTTGGGGGAGTCGAGCCCCCCACGGGCCCCCTTCCTTGGCCCAGGGGCCAGAGACAAGGCCAGGCTGCCTCCAGCTCAGGGGGGCTCAGACCTGCCAGACCCAAGCCCGTGCTGGAGAGCACCAGAGTGGCCATGGCACAGCAGCAGGGCTGGGTTTTGGTGGGAGCTGAGCTGCTGTGCAAAGGGGCTGTGGAGGGGCAGGGGCTGTGCAATAGCAGCCCCCATCCCACAGGCGCTCACAGCCTGAGCCCCCCATGGCCACCAGTCTCACGGGGTGAAGGGAGACAGGCCCTGTCCTCAGCCAAGTCCATGCTCAGTCCCGGGCAGAGCACCCAGCAGAGTCTGAGGGCTCCCTGGGGCAGGGAACAGGGCCAGAGGGCTGTGCACTGGGGGGGCTGCGCACGGGGCCCACCGGGCGCTCACAGTCTCCTCTCCACTGGCTGCTGCAGGCACATCTCACTGCCAGCTGAGATGATGGGCAGGTGATTGTCCATGTGGTAGCTGATGAGGTGGCTGACGCTCTCGAAGCGATGGTCCTTTGTCCGCACCTGGGGCACCAGGAAAGGGGTTCTCAGGAGGCTGGTGGAGCCCACGGCGGGGCTAAAGCCACCGCCCTCCATGGCACGGGCTGGGCACAGACTGCATCTCACCCCCACGCTCCACCAGGCCCTCTCCATCCCCCAAGCCAGCTGAGAATTGTCCCCTGATGAGTTGTGCAGAACTCCAATGCCCTGGTGTCTCTTTTAATGCCCCCCAGCTGTCCCGAGCTCCATCCCGGGCCCCAACATGCACTCACCACTCCCTCAGGATCGACAAGCAGCAGATGCTTGGGCTGCCCACCCTGCAGGCCAGTCAACACGTACTGGCCCGGGGTGGTGGTGCTCTCCCGCACCAGGAAGTCTCCGTTCACCTTCAGCAGCTTCTCGGCCTCTTTGCGGTTCATCTTCCCGTGGTACCAGGGCTCTCTTCTCAGCTGCTCCTCCATGGAGGCCACCACCTGGGCAGGGGGCAGCCCCATGGGCACGGACTGGGGTACACGCAGGGCATCTTCAAAGGGCTCTGAAGGGACAGAGGAGCAGGGGGACCATGACCAAGCCCACAGCCACCCACCCCTGCCCTGGCCACAGCTGTCATCCCACTCACTCATGTCGAAGAGGTCCCTCTGTGTGCTGCCATTGGCTGTGGTTGTGGTGCCCGTGGCTGGGGCCTGGCGTGTCTTGTCCACGTTCTGCACGTTGACATAGGATGGGTCATCAAACAGGTCCACGCGGCCAGATGTGCCTGCTGGAGCTGGGTATTTCTCTCTCCCTGCTAACCAAGAGCACTGGGGTCAGTAGGTTCCCAGCCCACCTCAGCCCTCAGCTCGGGGCCCAGGGAAGAAGACTGGGACCAGGTACACCTGTCACGTTACCTTGGGCAGGAGTGTGCTGCTTCTGGGGGTCATGCTCCCCACTGGACTGGCCCACAGGCTGCAGGGAGAGGCAGTGGTGAGCCCCCACTCCCCTTCTTGCTCCCTCCACTTCCCACTCCCCACACCCCGGGCTGCCAGAAACACGGGAGACATATCCCATGAGTCTCATGGTGGGATAACCCCAAGCAGAACCAATAGCCCAGTCAGGGTCCCTGCATCTCCCTTGTAAGATGGAGCTTTCCAAGGAGGACGTGCCCAGAGCCTCACCAGCGTGGCCCCCAAGTGATTCGGGGTCTGAGCGGCCCCATCCCGCAGCCGCATGTCCACAACCCCCCCAATGGGAGGCTCCTTGCCAGGGAAGTCATTGTAGTACTGGTGATCTGGGGCTGGTTCCTCCTCTTCTTCATCCCAGGCAGAGCCATCAAACCCTGCCATCCTGGGAAGGCACAGCACAGATAAGTCCACGACAGCAGCCAGGGCTGCATTCCCTCTCCAAAACTGATCTCAGACACCCTCCCACCTTTATCCTTCTCACATAACCCTGCCCTGACCTGTCGTGAGGGGTCACCAGCTTTGGGGGGTTCTTCAGGTACTGCTTGAAGCGCAGCTCGAAGGCCTGACCGATGGTGCTGATCACGTCCTGCGCCAAGCCCTCAGGACACTCCAGGATATGGCAGGCTAGGCAGAAAATGGTGGGATGGGATTGCAGAACTCCAGCAGTGAGGTTCTTCACCCCTGAGCCTGCCCCGTATACCCCAGAGCTTCCTTAAGGGTCACCGAGCACCTCCCCCTGCACTGAGCTGGGCCTAAACACCCCCAAAATGGGGCTCTGGCATTGAGGACCCTCACCTCTCTGATTGACGGGGTCTTTGGCAACATAGGCGACGTACTCGGCTGTGTCCTGTGGGTGAGACACCAGCAGTGAGAAAGGGCTGCCAGGGAGCACAGGGCCCAAAACCTCAAGAAAGGGCAGGAGAGGCACCAGTCCCTAGCAGGGAGCAGGGATGGAGACTCTGCATACTCACCGGGTCTCCCCCAGATGCGAAGGATATGGACTGCATGTGGTGGTTGGCAATGATCTGCAAGGTGGAGAGGTCATTGGACACAGCCAGGAGCTCCTGGGCACCCAGCCATGGCTGGCATGTCCTGCTCCCCCCAGGGCTGGCCTGCCATGGGGGCTCACAAGCCTCTGAAACCCTGGTTATGAGCCACAGGCCTCCAGGAAAAGGACTGGGACATCACTAGGGCCACTAAGAGCAGGGTCAAAACCAGGAGACCTGGCCTCAGGCAGGAGAACGTAGGTCTCACAGTCTCCAGAAGAGATCTCACAAAGGACGTGGGATATTTCTCCCACCTCTTCAGCCCTGGGGCCTGAAGGGAGGTGGGCACTCAGCAAGTCACACAGCCCACCTAGAGATTCCTTTGGACATCCCCTGCTAGACCTGGGGTGGAGGACATGAGGATTCCTGCTAGTCCAAAACCAGCCCAGCCTCCACCCCTCCCCGCTCTCACCTGCTTGCAGTCTGAGGCCATGAGGTTGAGGCTGCTGGTGGAGATGGTCAGGGTGATGGGCATGCCAGCAAACTTCAGGTTGCTCTTGCCCAGGATGGAGTTCAGGGAGCGGCCACAGGGCTGGGGGCAAAGGGCAAGGTGGGAAGGGGCTCCTCAGGCCACACACAGCCCAGCAGGCACGTGAACAGGGCACATCCCACTACCCTTACAGCAGAGACGGGCACCTCATCCTCACCACTGGCCCTGGCCCAAGCCACAGTGGGAGATCAGAGCCCCGGGCTGACAGCACAGCACAGCACAGCCAGCCAGGCTGGAATCTGATCCTCTGCCCCACGCCCAGCCAACCATGCACATTCCCCCAGCAGCTCCCCAGCCTGGCCTCACCTTCCTCCTCCTCACAGCTCCCTTGGCACTGGGCACAGCCTCACACACCAACCCAATGGCCTCCCTGCAGGGAGCACAGAGAGATGTCAGTCCCCCACTGCCTGGCCCCCCAAAGACCCCCCAACCATGGGACTGAGGACACAGGAACCAGCACAGGAGTGACAGGGTGACAAAGTGGAAGCCCCCCTGGCAGCGCCAGCTGGGGAAACCGCACTGGTGTTAGTGTTTGATGGGTTGCAGCAGCCTGGCCCCCACTGAAAGCCCCACATGCCACCAGGGGCTTGCGTGGGACTCAGATAACCCCCCTCACCCCTCCCCAAAAGCAGCAGCCCCTGGGGAGAGGCAGAGCTCACCTGGTGACCTGTGTCCTGGTGTTGAAATCCAGAGCCCTCATGGACTGGAGCACTTCCACACAGCCCATGTACTGGGCAAGAGAGCAAGGTGAGTTTGGAGTTTGGCCGGCCATGGGGTTCACCCCCCATGCTGCCAGGGAGGGCGCTGGGGCCCCAAGCACCCCAGCTCCGCAGTGGTGACCTCCCTGGGAATCACACTGCCCACTTGCCCCCCCCCCACTGCCTTCCCTTCCCCCCGCCCCAAGGAGCATGCCAGGAGGTCCCCAAATCCCCGTGGTGACCCTTCCCACTCTGACCCAGTCCCCGGCACTCACCCGGACGTGGTAGGAGACCCCAGGGCCCATGACCTTGTCATCAGGGTGCAGCCAGCCACGGGTGGGCTTATTGACAAAGCTGCCGTGGCGGGTCCATTCGTCACCCCCCAGCTGGCCACCTTCCACACGCGTCTTCTTCCCACAGCTCAGCTTGTTCATATCCTGGGAACAGACAGTGACAGGCCTTGCTGAGCCGGAGCTGGCAGCACCCCCTGGCACTGATGCCAGCAACCCAGGGGTCCCGGGTTCCCCTGGGATGCTGCCAGCTGAAGAGCCCCGCAAGCTGAGCAGGTTGGCAGGATTGGAGAGCTTCAGATTGGCCATTTTGGGGAAGAAGGAGCAGAGGGTGGTAGGGCTGTCCTCCGACTCAGGTAAGAGCTCCCCAAGAGGTGCCGCGGCCCCAAGGGAGGAGGAGGAAGACAGGGAGCCAGGCAGAGACTGCGTGCTTGCAAGGGACTCCACAGGGGAGGACGGGTCCCCTGGGCCCCCCACAGCCTCCTCCAGAGAGGAGACAGACTCATTTCGCAGGTGGCTGTATTTGCTCTTTTGCAGGAGATCCATGGCGGAGAGAGGTGAGAAGGGCCAGGGCCACCCTGTCCAGAGTGGCAGCGAGGTGGAGGCAGCCAGCTGGACCTCACAGGGGCCCCACGGAGAGTCTGAGTGCCTGCAGCCCCCGGGAAGCTGCCCCCAAGCAGAAGCCTCGGCTGAGCTCCACGCCAAGTCCACACCAGCCCGGCATGGCTGGCAGGGAGAGCAGGGCCCGGGGCGCTGGGCAGCGGGACCAGGGGCTGCCTGGCGCAGGCACAGCCTATCGATCGCGATCGGCGTCAGCGAGGATGAGCGGATCTGCTCAGACCAAGAGCAACGCGCCGCAGCAGGGAGGAAACGGGGCCGCAGCAATGCCCCCGGGGAGCCGCTGGCACGGGAAGGGGAGTTCAGAACGCTCTGTCCCCAGCCTGCAGGTCCTCAAGCCCCTTGCCACTCCAGCACCAGGCCGGCAGCAAATCCCATTGTCTTCATGCAGGGGCCGGATCCAGCTCCCTCTGCCCTGCTCGGTCCGGCACAGCCGCCCTCTGCCCCAGCCGCTCACTCCGGCCCCTAAGCTACCCGCTTGCCGGCCCACTAAGAGGAAATCAAAAGCATGAATATTTAAAGCCTGGAGACAAGGCTGCCACAGAGTACATCCAAGCCCAGCCCAGCCCCGCTCCGAGCACCATCCAGGAGGGAAGAAAAAGGTCCTTCTGTGGTGGCCAGCGCCACGCAAACCCACGTGCCGGCGGCGAGCAGCCGCCGTTGGCTCGCCGGGCTCTGCCAGGGGGGAGCAGCGATGCTGATAGGACACCAGTGCTTGCAGCTGCCTGGAATGCTGGGGACATCCAGTCCTGAGAGAGCAAGGATCTCGCCTAGAGGGCCGGCCAGGTGCAGAATACAGGTGGGCTGCGCCCCGGGCGAGGCAGCGTCTCAGCACGGACCCCGAGCCGTGGTGGGGAGCTGGAGGGAGAGGCTGCAGCTCATTGCTGCTGCTGCTGCTGCTTCCCACATCCCGGCGGCTCCTCCCGGGAGAGGAGAAGAGAGGGCTGCGGCTGATTGGAAGGGCCGTGCTGACTCACGGGCAGCAGGGCAGGCTGTGCCCGCGGCGGGGGCTGCGCTGGGGCTGGGGCACAGCGCAGGAGGGGCTCCTGGCGAGGGGTGGGGACTCAGCGCCTATCTGGAGCAGAAGAATCAAGGTCACAGGCGGAGCTAGCAGGAGCATGCCAAGGGGCAAAAATTGGCCCCTTCAGCCACGGGGAGCCAGGCAGGGCTCCCACCTGTGGATCAGAGGGCTCAAGGGCAGGTCTCCCCTGTTCCCCCATCTTTGGGGTACTCGTGTGCAGCAGGAACTTGGGTCAGCCTGGCCGTGCTGTCCTCTACAGCCTTGGCCCCACCGAGGAATAAGAGCTCTTCCCCCTCCACCACCTGTGGGATGAGGTAGCGATTTCAGGCAGAACCAACCCCTGACACACCACTGGCCAGAGCCTTCCCAACCACTACGTGCTCTGTAAAATGGCCACCAAACTAAAACTGGGTAAATCCAGGCCAAGGGAAGGCCTCTCCTGGCTTTGGAGCCCTCGCCCAGCACTGCTCAGCACTGGCAGCTGCTCTGCCCCACTTCCCAAAGCCTGGCACACTGCCACAGGGATAGGGAAAGGAAAAGGCCAGGATGCGGCTGGAAATTGCCTCCTGCACGATGCAAGGGCCTATGGCTCGTGACAGTGGGTCTGTCACAGCAGCATTCCTGGGCCACGCACACCAACTCTGCAAATGCCAGCCCCCACCTCAGCCTGGGGGTCCCGCGGGCACAGGGAGCCCATGCCGGCCGTCCCACACAGTGCTCATCCCCACCAGGGGCCCCTGGCCGGCGCTGTGACCTTCCCGTGGCCAGCAGCGCCACTGCTCTAAAGAAAAGCAGGAAGCCTGGGGCCAGGGAGCCAGGAAGCCACCCGCCCAGTGAGGGGCCAGCACAGCCCCAGTGCCAGGGGAGCCCAGCTGGGTGGTGTCAAATGGCTGCGGGGGCAGCAGGGTTTGCCCACAAGGGGCTGGCCACTAGTGGGTATGGGGCTGGGGTCACCCAGCACAGCAGCTCCACAGGCCCTGACACTACTCCAGGGCCTGCCAGGATTAAGAGCAGAAGGGAACTGCCTGGGGGCAGGAGTGTCTCCTTGCCCCCTTCCCACTACCTCAGGGCCTGGAGCCACCATCCCTGCCAGGCAGCAAAGGGTTGATGAGCCCTACAGCCACAGCCCCTGCTCAGACACACCTCTGCTTTTATAAGCTGGAGTAATTCCTGATTTTCTCAGGACCTTTGAGGCCAGCCTGCCCACATCACCTGTGGTGATGTGACAAGGTGCATTGCTGCTCCCAGCCCTTGGAGACCAGAAGTGCTGCCACCACAGTCCCTCAGCCCCAGAGCCCACCCCAGGGCATCAGAGCCCTCCCTCCCAGTGGGCTCCCGGTGCAGAAGGCAAACCTGGAGGCGTGTGGAGATACAGAAAACCTACCCCTGCCCAAGCAGGCAGCCCCAAGCCCCAACCCTTGCCAGGCAGGCAGCAGGAGTTCCTGCCCCTCCGGCAGAGCAGCTGGAATAACTGTCCCCAAGGAAGCTGCTCCGTGTGCCCTGCCACCACAAAAAGACATTGGACTGTGAGAAACAGAAGGACATGGGCTACTTTCAGGCACCTGGGACTGGGACTTCCAGCCAAGGGCAAGGAAAAGAAGCAGAGAGGGCACGCTCAGGGCCCCACTACCAACATCCTCCCAGGAAACACAAACTAGGAGCTGAGTCAGAGACCTGGAACATGCCAATGGTTTGGCAAGAAATCGCAGCAAGGAGCAGGCGGCCGCACGTACAAACCTCACCCCTGGGCAGGAGACCCCCCTCTGTCCAACCACAGCCAAACTCAAGCCTCCAAGGCAGGGAGGAAGCAAAGGAAAACTCAAATCCAGCCAACAGCTGATTTTTTTCCCCCCAAACATCACAGCTGCAGCACACTACATCTAACCTCTCCTTCGCTCTGAGGAGGGGTTGGGAGACGGCCAGTGGAGACCCGGGGAGGAGGCTGGGGCCCTCCCAGCAGGGAGAGAGGGCAGGCAGGATCCACCACCAAAGCCACCTAGTCCTCCACCAAAGTCCTTACCACATACTCCATCGCTGGCAGAGGGCAGGGCAGGCCCCAGGCAGGGAGCAGAGACGCACAGCCCCTCTCGTCTGGCACTCCGACCTGCGGTTCAGGGACAAACAGGGAGTTAGCCAGCCCTGCCCCAGCCTGCCAATGCAGGGGCCGTGGCACCAGGAGGCAGACCCTGCTCCTCCGTGCTGACCGCAGTCGGATGGGGCCGTGGCAGCTGTGACAACACGCTGCTGGTACATGGGACGAGAGAGCCAGGGAAGCTACCTGCTTCCCATCAGAGGGAAGACAGAGCTGGGATGCAGCAGGGCAGGAGCAAAGGCTAAGCCTGGCTCTGCTGAGGCCTTACCCACACTGGCAAACAGTGTCAGGGGCCGAGAGTCACTCCATGACCTGAGACAAGTGTTGGAGCCGATCCCTGCCCAGCCCAAAAACCAGCGCCCGAAAGCCACACACAAGGAGGGAGAGCAGAGGCAGCCCAGGGGGGCAGAGCTGCCCCTCCCTCCATCCCTGATGCAGAATGACACACAGAGGGCTGTGCCCCTTCCTCCCAGCAGAGCAGCAAAAAAGGGACTCCTGGAAAGAGGCTACAAGGGGGAAGCTGGGAGAGGCAGCAAGGTCTATGAGGGGAAAACAAGGAAAAGCAAAGCAGCAGCTCCGGAGCTGCTGCTCTTCCTGCTCCCACCCCCACCACCCAGCTGAGGCTGGGACAGCCAAGCAGTCCAGGGCAGCAGAATGATTTACAGCCCAGCAGCAATCACACCCTTATCTGGAGCCCAGGCAGGCATTGTGGCCATTTGCTCTGGAGATAGTGAGATAAGAGGGCCCTGCCTGGCACTGACTGTGGAGATCAACCCCTGCAGCACCACGTCACATTCCTCACTGCTGAGCAGAGGTGGTGACTGGGCCCTTGGGACACCAGGGGCCGGAGTGTCAGAGCCCTGAGCCAGGGTGCTCAGCCTTGCCAAAGGTCACTGGCAACCCTCCTGGGGAGGGGACACTGCTCTGAGCAGCTCCTGAGGTGGCCCATCCACAGCATTCTCCCACCAAAGGGTGGGTCTTCCTGCCCCACTTGGCTGGGAAGAGATGGGATCTTTGGCCCCTCTGCCCCAGGCCGAGCCCAGGGCGGCCCCAGGAAGCACTGCCAAGAGCTGCCCTTTGGCCAGAGGCTTCTGCCACACCAACGTGATGAGCAGGGCCCTGGTGATGCTTCCTCAGAACCCACGTCTGGGGTCTACTCCGTGTGGGTGGCCCCATCCAAGGATTTCAAATGGAGAGGCAGAGACAGCCTACAACAGATGGACACAACACAGCGCTGGGGAGCAGACAAAGGCCTACAAAGGGGGACAGCCACCCCTGCCCACAACAGCCCGGTCTGCTCAGGGAAGTCACCCCTGCCTTGGTCTGAGGCACAGAAGGCAGGGCGGCCAAGGAACCCTCCAAACGCAGCCGTTGTCCCCGTCCCGGAGGTCCTGCCGGTCCAGGGCTCGAGGGTCTCCCCAGGTCCCGCAGCGCCCCTGGAGCCGCGTCCCTGCCGTGTCCTGCACCAGCACGGCACAGGGCGATGCAAGCCCGAGCCCCGGGCACACACGGCAGCCGCCACGCCGGGTGGGTCACTCCGGGACCGTCCTGGGAGCGCGGCACAGCCCGGCATCGGCACCGCCACCTCCAGCCCCGGCCGGGCCTCGTACAGGAAGGTCGGGGCCTGCCCCGGGCTCGGCTCCCTCGCGCCGGGAACACGAGGCGGCTGGGAAAGGAAGGGCGGCACTAGGAGCGGCGGCACCTCGGGAGGGTGGCGGTAGAAGGGCGGCGGCGGCGATCGGTGCGGAGTCAAGTCCCGAACGGGCACCGCGGGGCCCTAGGCCTGTGGCGGCCTCGGGACGCGGGGCCGCTTGCGCGGGGGGGACCCCTCCACCCCCGCCCCGCCCCGGCCGGCGCGCGCTCACCGGGCACCATCGGCCTCGCGCGGGTCTCGCGCCGCCGCTCCCCCGCCGGTGCCGCTCCTGCGCGCGCCCCCCCACCCTGTGCGCGCCCCCGCCGCCACTCACTTCCGGCCCACGCGCGCCGCGCCCCCGTCGGTCACGTGACCTCACCCAAGCCAATCGCGGGGCCGCGCGCCGGCCCGCGGGAAGTGCCGCGCACGCACGGACCAATGGGCTCGCGCCCCGCCCCCCCGCTGGGCGGTGCCGGCCAATGGGAGCGCGGGGCGGCGGCGTTTGAAAAGCGCCCCAGGAAAAGGGGCGGGGGAGGAACCAACGGCCGCTGGGGGGGCGAGGGAGGGGGGGTCGCGGAGGGCCCGTCATGGCGCACAAACAGATCTACTACTCCGACAAGTACGACGACGAGGAGTTCGAGTACCGGTACGGGAAGGGCCTCCCCGGGGAGCGGGGGACCCGGTAACGGGTGGTTGGTAAGGAGGGAGCTCGGGAGCTCGGTTACGGTTCCCCGCGGGGACGGGTGAGGGGAGGATGTCCCAGTAACGGTGCACGGTGGGGGGAGAGGCCGTTAAAGGCTCGCTGGTGGAAGGGGGGTGGTGGGCGAGGTGCGGCTGCCCTGTGGAGCAAGAGGGGAGTTATCGCGGTAACGGAGGAGGCCCGCTGAGGGCTCTGTGTCGGGTCACGGAGTCGGTCCCGATAACGGTTCCCCGAGGGGAGGAACCTGATCCTGGGAATTAGAGGCTGTGGGGGTGACCGGGGCAGGGTCCCTGGGGAGTGCGGGGGTGTGGCGACCCGGGGGCGCCCCAGTGTTCACCGGAGGTCGCGGGGGGGGGGGGGCCGCAGGCACGTGATGCTGCCCAAGGACATCGCCAAGCTGGTGCCCAAGACCCACCTGCTGTCGGAGTCGGAGTGGCGGAACCTGGGGGTGCAGCAGAGCCAGGGCTGGGTGCACTACATGATCCACGAGCCAGGTGAGCCCCACGGGGGGGCGGGGAGCGCCCGGAGGGCCCGGCCTGACCGCCCCTCTCCCCCCGCAGAGCCCCACATCCTGCTCTTCCGAAGGCCGCTGCCCAAGAAGCCGGAAAAGTGAGCGGTCCCCGCTCTGCCGGAGCTCCCAGCCCGTTCGAGCTGGGAAAGCACCTTCCTCCTCCTCCTCCTCGGCGTTCCTGGGGGGCTTCACCCCCTGGCCCTTGGTGCCGCCTGGGCGCCGCCGTGGCGACTCGGCCCCGTGCCGGGGTTTTTTCCTGTTGCGAGGCCTCCGAAGCTTCAATAAAGTGATGTTTTTGGGAGCTCCTGTCTGTGGTTGGTGGTTAGGGGGGTCGAGGGGCTCCCGGGACCGCGGAGCCTCTTGGCCTGGGTTCCCGGGGATAGCAGAGGGTTTCCCGGGGGCTAGGGGGACTCCTGGTGTCCCCCGGGGAGAATCCCGGGGCCGTGAGGGTGGGGGCGCTCCCGATGCCCCCGCCCGCAGGGCGAGCCCACGGCCACGAGGGGGGACATCCCCATTTCCCCCCGGCGATGGTTCCGTCCCCGCGGTCCCGCCTCTCGGCCAATGGGCGCCGGCAAGGCCGCGTGACGGACGGGCGGACGGGCCGATGAGCGCGCGGGGAGGTGCCGCGGCCCGGGTGAGTGTCCGGGAGGGTCCATGTGGGGGGCGCTGCGGGGGAGGGCGCTGCGGGCGGCCGGGGCCCTGCGCGCCGCCGCTTTCCGCTCCATGGCGGTCGAGGGGCCAGCCCGGGGCTCCGCCAGCACCGCCGGCATCATCGTCATCGGCGACGAGATCCTCAAGGTGCGGCTTGGGGCAAGCCCGAGGAGTGGGGGGAGCAGGCCCGGGAGGGGGGGGGCGGGCCGGGATCTGTGCACGGGGCTGGGGGGCCGTCACGGGTGTCTCCGTCCCCCCTCAGGGCCACACTCAGGACACCAACTCCTTCTTCATGTGCCGGCGGCTGCGCGCCCTGGGCGTGAAGGTGGCCCGGATCTCGGTGGTGCCCGACGAGGTGGAGGCTATCGCTAGCGAGGTGGCCGCCTTCGCTGCCCGCTTCACCTTCGTGCTCACCTCGGGCGGCATCGGCCCCACGCACGACGACGTGACCTTCGAGGCCGTGGCCAAGGCCTTCGAGGAGAATGTCGTCCCCCACCCCGAGCTGGTGGCTCTCGTGCACAAGTTCTTCGGCAGGACAGAGGCGCAGTGCCCTGAGATGAAGCTGGCCCGGGTCCCCGAGTCCGCACGCCTCAACTATGGCACGGATGGCCGCGGCAGCGCCTTCGACTACCCGCTGGTCAGCGTGCGCAACGTGTACATCTTCCCAGGCATCCCGGCACTGATGGAACGTGCCCTGGACGGCCTTGCTCACCTGTTCCGCAGTGAGCGGACCCGATTCCACTCCCGCGCCGTCTATGTGGCGGCCGACGAGCTCCTCATCGTACCCGTGCTGGACCGGGCCCATGCTGCTTTCCAGGGCCGCGTCAGCCTAGGCTCCTACCCGGACTGGGCCAGCAACTACTACCGCGTGAAGCTGACACTGGACTCTGAGTCGGAGCAGGACCTGGAGGAGGCGTATGGCTTCTTGATGAGGCAGCTGCCACCGGGTGTTGCTGTGCCACTGGTGACAGACTACGTTTCTCGGGCGGCTGCAGAAGTTTATAGCCTGGCAGAGTCAGGTACCTGTGCCTCTGCACTTCTGTCCAGCCCAGGAGGGCTGGGGCAGTGGGAATGCTGGCCTGGGAGCGGAGCTTGCCTGTTGTGGTGTGCTGGGGGGCTCATTGGGGCGTGCTAGGGCTTTACTGGTTCTGCATTGTCCCACACAGGTGGGAGTGGGACCTGTAAGTCCAGTTAGGGCCAGCAGTGGCAGAGTCTGAGAGCACAGTGTGCAGTAACAGCAGCAGTGCTGCAGTTCCCCAGTGCCCTCATGATCCCTGTCCCATTGTGGCACAGACCTCTGGGTTGCACAAGCTCTCTGCTGCGGTGCCAGCAGTGGCTCCACTGTGTGTCAGGAAACAAGACATCCAAATGGTAAGGTGCCACAGGCTCTGGGGCCGTGCCGAGGCAGCGTGACCTGGGCAGGCACCAACTGTCCCATCCCAGCAGGCTCAGCCCTTGGGCAGAAGGTGGCAGCAGCCCTGCAAACCATTGAGGAGGCTTTGGACCAGTACAGCCTGGCCCAGCTCTGCGTGGGCTTCAACGGGGGCAAGGACTGCACGGCCCTGCTGCACCTTGTCCACGCTGCTGTCCAGAGGTACTTGCCCACGGGGCTTCAGCCTGGGGCAGGGCTGGGGGTGTCCCGCACACCCCAGCCGGGGCTCTGGGGCTCTCACTTGCCCCACTCTGGGGGAATGAGTGGATTCTTGGGGCCTGTCTGATGGGGACTGGACACTGCCCTACCTCTGGTTGCTGTGGGCCAGGGCCCAGCTGTGCTGGGTCTCTCCGCAGGCGGTTCCCGGTGAGGCAGGAGAGGCTGCAAGTGCTCTACATCCGCATTGTGTCCCCCTTCCCTGAAATGGAGCAGTTCATCCAGGCCACTGTCCAGAGGTAGGAGGCAGAGCAGGGTGGGCTGCCAGGCAGGGAGTGTGCAACATTGCCTGTAGACAGTTGCCCGCCCTGCCTGCGCAGGTACGATGTCCAGCTCTGCACCGTGGAGGGCTCCATCCGGGAGGCCCTGGCCCACCTAAAGGAGCAGCAGCCACAGCTGGAGGCCGTCCTGATGGGAACAAGGCGGACAGACCCCTACTCATGCACCCTGACCCCCATGTGCATGACAGACCCTGACTGGCCCCAGTACATGCGGGTGAACCCCTTGCTGGTACGTGTCCTCCACCTGCTTTGGGGCTGGGACTGTCTCCATGGGGCCTGGGAGAGGTAAAATGATGGGGTTGGGAGCTAGCACTGATCCAACCCTATCCTGGAGGGCTTCTCTCATGATTCCTGCTTTCCCCAGCGCATCTGCTGCCCCATGCCGTGGCTGTGGGTGCCTCTTGCTGCAGCCAGGCTGCCTGGTGCTGTCAGGCAGGGCTTATTCCTGCCTGCCAGGGTGTTTCCCTGTGTATGAGGAGGCACTGGGACGGAAAGAGGTGCTCTGGGGACCATCTGGCTCTCCTGGGTGCTCTCTAGTAGGGTCCTGCTTGCTTCCCTGGAGGCCCCTGCCTCAGTCTGTGTTCAATTCTGCCTGCAGGACTGGACCTACCGGGACATCTGGGAGTTCCTGCGCAAGCTCTTTGTTCCCTACTGCATTCTCTATGACAAGGGGTAAGTACCCAGTGCTGCCTTCTTTGTGGGCACAGCTAATGCCCCCAGGCACAGCCCTATGGCCGCCTCCTCCCTCCACAGCTACACCTCTCTGGGGAGCATGGCCAATACGCGCAAGAACCCAGCGCTGCGCTGCACCGACGCCTGGGGCCGGGAGAGCTACCGGCCTGCCTACGAGCTGGAGAACGAGGAAGAGGAGCGCACGTCCCGGCTGTGAAGGCCATGCTCTGGGAGGCTCCTCTGGAAAGCTGCCGGGAATGACACTGAATAAACCTGCTGCCTGTCAGCACTGAATAAACCTGCTGTGGTCTGCGCTGCGCTGGCGCGTGGCCTCGTTGGGCCCCAAGGGCCCCATTGGGGCAGTGGCAGGAGTGGGAGGAACAAAAGGGTCCCCAGGCCGTGCCCCCCTCGCTGTACCCACTGTTGTGGAGGTTTTGGAAGCATGGAGAATGTAGCAGGTTCCAGGGCTTGCCAGGGCCCTGTGTATCTGCACTGCTGCCTCTCCCGCTCACATCAGATCCAGCTGATCCCTCATCAGCCATGCAGCTCCTCTGGACCACGGCAGCCCATCCACTGGGCGCTCCGCGGGCACGGCCACGGGCACTGGCACTGCCGGCACCCGCCACCACCTCCCTGGGGCTGCGCCTGGGCTCCTGGCTGCTGCGGCTGCTGAGGGAGTGCGTCTACCTCCTTCTGTGCAGCTGGTGCATCCGTGAGCTGCTGGACTAGGGAATGCCCCCTCCCCCCTACTTCAGTACTGCAGGACCTCCAGCACTCCCTGCCCGCCCTGCCTCTGTGGGTGAGTGACCGCCTGCAGCTGCCCACTTGATGTGGCGTTTGGGGTGTGACAGTGGCCTAGTCGTGGTGCCTGGTGGGTGATGGAGCCCAGCCATGGTGCTCTTGGGGGCGAAAAGGTCCTGGTCATGGTGCTTGGGGGGTTACAGGGGGCCTGACTGTGGTGCTTCTGGGGACTGAAGGGGCGCAGCCTTGATGCTGATCAGTGGGTCCTCACCTGCTGTGCCTCTCTGCCCTCCCCAGGACTGTGCTTGTCGCCACGTGTTGATGGAGCTGACAGACCCCCAGCGCTGGGACGCTGCACTCCCCACAGTCATAGACCCCTAGTAAACCTGAGCAGTGCCTGACTGGCTGCATCTGTTTGGAGAGAGCTCTGGGAGAGAGCGTGTGTGTGTGTGTGTGTGTGTGTGTGCGCGCGCGCGTGTGCGCGCGTCCTCAAACCTTCCAACCCTCACCCTGGGTAGCACCAAGGCAGCCCAGCCCACCCCTCACCCCTGCCCAGGGCTGAGGGTCCCCACATCCCCTGGGGCCAAGGGGCAGGAGTGGGAAGCTGGGGCTCTCCAGTATCTCCTACTTCCCCTCCCCGTCCTCTCCAGCCATTTCATGTTCCAGTCCTGTGCTGCCAAGAGTCTGCAGGAAGCAGCAGGAGCAAAGTGTCTCCAATGGGCCCAGCCTGGCTGGGAGCTGCATCAAAGGTCATGGCTGGTGGCACTGGGGCCTGGCTGTGGGGGTGGCTGTGGGTCCCTGAGCCCATTCTGCCCAATGCTCCTTGTGCTGGTGCCTGCACAGGGAAGGCTCTGCACACCCCGTCCTCGTCCTCAGCCCTCGTCCTCAGCGGCAGCACTGGCGCCAGTGTGGCCTCCCTTATCTCAGCGGGAAGTCAGGAGCAGGAAGCCTGGCCCAGCACGGGATAAGGGTCCCGTTTACATTAGCTCTTCTGTTGTGGAGCAGGCTCCCACCCTCACCCAGCGCCCACAGCGGGGGGCCCTGGTCGGGCCGAGGGCTATGGGAAGGCAGGGACCCCTACCCAAGGTGCCACAAGGGGCTTAGGTGGTCCTTACAACCCCCGTGTGGACATGAGTGGGAACAGGGTCTGCGAGGATGGTGCCCTGCTGCTGTGCCACATGACTTCCCCCTGCCCAGATCAGCTCCTCCAGCCGGACCCTGCCCCGTGGGTGTGAACTGGTGTGGTCTGTGCTGCTGTCTGGGCTCCCAGCTGTGCCCAGCTGCCTTGGTAGCTCAGTGCTGGGCATCCCTGACCACTGGAGCCCACACGTCTGGTGCCTGCCCTGTCCTGATGTGGTGGCCCTGGCCGTGGTTCAGCCTCGGAGCTGGCCGGGAGGGGGCGAATCAATGAATTCCCCAAACAGGGAGGTCCGGGGGAGGGGAGAGCATCCCGGCACAGGAAAAAGTGCAGGCAGTGACGCACGGCTGGCAGAGCAGTGCCGGCCGCCCTGAGAGCACAGCCCTATGCGCCGCCCCGGAGCCTCGCGCCCTCCTGCGCCACCCACCGTGAGTGAGACCCCTTTCCCCAGGGACCCCTTACCCAGCCCCACGGTGGGGCCACAGGGGAGTGGGCGGGTGCTGTGGGCAGGGGCACGTGGACCGTCAGCACAGGCAGATTCCCCAGCAGTGAGGGGTTGGTTTTGGAGTCATGTCTGATATGATCTCCGGGATGCCAGTACTCCTCGAAGTGGCGCCGTGCCCTCGCGGTGGGGACGGCAGCAATGTGAGGCACAGGCAGCGGCAAATCCAGGCAAAGCAGCCTCGTGGGAGGACACAGGAGGATGCAGCAGGTCCCCACCAGGACCCCCTGCAGCCACAGCGCTCTCGCAGGAGGTGACGGAGGTGACGCCTGTCCCTGTCCTGCAGGTGGTCCCCACTGCCACCCCATGTTCCGCTCACGCCGCGCGGGGCTCATGCGGCGGCTGTGGCGGCAGCGCTGTGCAACAGCGGGCCCCGAGGACGGCCCCAGCACCCTCAAACCAGCAGCTCATGCCCTCTTCAAGAAGCTGAAGGATGAGGATCTGGAGCTGCTGGTGCTGGCAGTGGAGAGCCGGGGCGCTTGGGAGTCCAGCTGTGTTTGGGCACCACGGGGGGATGTGCGAGGGGCCAAGCAGGGGCTCCCCCCTCAAGTCCTGCTCTGCCGCCTCTTCCGCTGGCCCGACGTTCACCAGCCCCATGAGCTCAAGCACCTCTGCTACTGTGCTGGGCACCGGGGGGTCTGCGGGGACTTGGCTGCACTCTGCTGCAACCCCCACCACTTCAGCCGCCTGGCTGTACCTGGTGAGTGCTGGTGGCAACACCGGAGATCCCCTTGCCCACCCAGGCTCTCAGCTCTGCTCCTTGGGGCCCTCTTTGGGCTCCAGGGGCCTCTGAGAGGGGCAGAATGCATGCCTAGCCCCTCACTTCCTTCTCTCCCTTCCACAGAGAGCCCACCACCCTCCTACTCGAAGGCATCCTGTGGTCCCTCCTGGCCAGACGAGCCCCAGCACCCTGGCACTCAGCTCCTAGAGTTCAGCTGCAAAGGTGGGGACTGGCACGGTAAGAGAGTCCCACCACACTGTGTATGCCACACCTAGAGGACAGGAGGGCACCGGGCAAGGCTGAACCCCTGGGTCAGGAGCTGAGATTGGAGGGGACAGAACCTGAAAAGCAGGGAACAGAGCCAGCAGCCACTCCTAGCAGGAGGAAAAGGCTCCAGCATGGGATGAGGGGTTCCTGCTGGAGGAGCAGCCTGGGCTCGGCCCCCCCCACTGCAGCTCCTGTTATTTTTGGCAGCGCCAGGCTCCTCGCCGGAGGAAGCACTGCCTATGGGGACACAAACAATGTGCCTTGACGCACACGGCCACAGCTCCTGCCTGGCTGCTGGCCACCAAGGCTGCCAAGCTGCCACCACACACACGCTCTACCCCTGCCCGCCCCACCCGTCACCAGGGTTCCTGGGGACCAGGAACAGCTCCAGTGACTCACACTCACTGCCAGAGCCTGTGCTGAGGCATCCTCGGGGTGCCAGTATACCCTTCTGTCCGCAGACCCCCCTGTGCCCACTCCCCTCAGCCCATCCAAGTGCATGGCTCGGTCATGATGATGGCTCTGCTCTCCCCTGCCAGACACCAGCCTCTCACAGAGCACCATCAAGGATGGCTGCTGGTGCAAACTGGCTTACTGGGAGCACCGGACACGTGTGGGCCGCCTCTACGCTGTGCACGAAGCATCAGTGAATGTCTTCTGTGAGCTGCCATGGGGCAGCGGGTTCTGCCTGGCCCAGCTGCCAGCTGCCCACCGCAGCCGTGCTGTCCGGCGGGCACGTGGCAAGATCGGCCGGGGGCTGCTGCTGAGCCGGGAGGCAGGCGGCATCTGGGCCTACAATCGCAGCAAGCACCCCATCTTCGTCAGCTCGCCCACCTTGAGCCCCCCCGGGGCCCGCAGGCTCACTGTCCTCAAGGTGCTGCCTGGCTACTCGGCAAAGGTGTTTGACTATGAGCAGGTGGGGGGCAAAGGGGGCTGGCGGCTCCCCGGGGAGGGGCCCTCCGACCCCCACAGCATCCGCATCAGCTTTGCCAAGGGCTGGGGACCCTGCTACTCCCGGCAGTTCATCACCTCGTGCCCGTGCTGGCTCGAGGTCCTGCTGAACCAGCTGCGCTGAGGGGCTGGGGCCTGTGGGGGGATGTCAGGGAGCTCGCCCAGAGCCAGGTGCACCAGCCAGGGGGCCCCTCCACCACTCTCCAGCCTTTGTCTTCCAGGGCTGTGCTGTAGCAGGACTGTCCTGACTCTGGGGACCCTCTGCCCTAGCCCTGAGGGGCAGTGCCCCCTGTGCCTGGCTCACCACCCTGCCAGCACCTGCTGCCCCCAACCATGGGGCTCTCAGTGACACGACGCGCTATTTAACGTACTCTTTTAATTTTATTACTTTAATAGTTAAATATATATTAATTTATCTATTTTTGCAAAACAAACCAAGGTGTGAGGCAGGAGTCCCCGCTGGCCAGGCCAGGCCTCGGGAGGTGGCAGCCAGGGCAGAATGGGCTGGGGGGAGCAGGAGAGAAGGGAGGTGGGACAGAGTGGGGGAGCAGGAGGTGGGCTGTGGGCCTGCCTGGATGTCACAGCAAGCGAGGGGAAAGAAAATGAACTGTCACTGCTGGGGTGGGGTGGGGCCATGAGTACAGCTGGGATATGGGGCAGGTGGATGGGTGTGGGGCAAGTTAGCACAGCTGGAGTATGGGGCAGGTCAGAACAGCTGGATGAGTGTGGGGCAGGTGCTGGGGCAGGTGAGCACAGCTGGAGCGAATGGGGGGGCAGGTCAGCACCCCTGGGGTGGAGGTCGGTGCAAAGTCTCCCAAGGCGGGGTTGCCAGGCCCCGGGCGGTCCTTCAGCCATCCTGGCAGCGCAGGGACGCCCCGGGCGAGTGCAGCTGCGGGGGTCCCCGATTTCCCATGCCGCGTCTGCTGTTTTTAACCCCAATAAACGGTGCCGCCAGCACCAAGAGACCCCTCATGTCCCCACGCGTGTCGGTGCCGCCCACGGGGCTCGGCTCCGGAGACTAGCAGTGCCCTCTGCAGGCGGCCGCCGTGGGCCGCGATGACCACCCGGTCCTTCCTGCCACGCCGCCGGCCCGGCTGAGACCTCGGCCCCGGCCCCGGCCCCGGCCCCGCCGCGAGAGGTGAGTGCGGCCGCGCCGTCGGGGGGAGCGGCACCGGGGGCGTCGCCGCCGGCACCGGCAGAGCGAAGCGGCCACGGCGAGCGGCGGCCCGGGGGGGCGGGCGGGGAGCGGCGAGGCGGGGGGGTGGTTCTGCGGGTCGCCCCCGCCGCCCCCGCGGAAGCCCCGAGTCCGGCGGGCCGGTGCCCGCGGCAGGGATGCAGGTGCACGGACGGACGGAGCTGAGGGGACCGAAACGGGCCGGCGGCCGGGCGAGGCGCGGCGGCAGGTGCCCGATACCGGGGCCCGGCGGGAGGGTGGGTGGGTGGGGGTCCTGCTCCCGCCGCCGCCGCCCCCCAGCCCGCTGACATAACGTCTGCGCGGGGCCGTGTTTGCCTTGGCAGCCCCGGGGCCGGCGGCGGCTCCTCACACTTTCCGCCAGCGCCGGGCAGCGGCCGCGCTCCGAGCCAGGCGCGGGGGGGCCGGGGTGAGCCGAGGTGAGCCCCGGGGCCGCCGCTGCCTCCCGGGGCCGGCAGCGGCCAAACAGGTTGCGTGGGGCCCGCGCCCAGGCACCTGCGGAGGGGCCGGCCCCGGGGGGAGTTTGGAGGGGCCGCCCTCGCTCCAGCGCCGCCGGGAACGCTGGGCTGCCCCCCGCGCCGCCGGCTGTCCGGATCCCCCCGGCGCCACGTTCTCTGTGTCCAGCTCTCCATCCCCCCGTGCCCGGCATTCCAACCCTCCCAGCGCTCGCTGCTCGGTGCCCCGTTCCCCAAGCCCGGCTCTCCACCCCTCTACCTCCCCGCCACGCTCAGTTTCCCAGTACTCCAAACTCCCCCTTCGGTGCACACTTCTCAGCTCTCACCCCCCCACCCCATGCCCGGTTCCCCGCCCCCCCTGTGCCCACGGGGCGGAGCGGGCCGGGCCGTGCCGTGCTGGCCCCGGGACTCGGGGCGGCCGCAGCGGGCGGAGCGCGCTCGGCGCCTGGCACCGCGCTCGGCGCCGGCGGGGCCGTCCCGGGCTGTTCCCCCCCACTCCAGGTCCGGGGCCGAGCCCCGTTCCCGGCTCTGACTCAGCTCCCCCCAGGTCCCGGGGGGCGCGCGCGGCCCCCGCCCTCACGGGGCGAGGCGCGGGGCTGATTGACGGGGCGCTCCACCAATCGGACGCGCGAGCGCCGGCGCGCTGCCCAATGGGCGAGCGGGGGCGGGCGCTTCCTGGAGCCCCGGCGGCGGCGGCGGCGGCGGTCCGGGGGGGGGGGAGCGGGCGGGGCGCGGCGGCGGCAGGTGAAGGCGGAGGCGGGGCCGCATCCCCGGGAGCGGCCCGTGGCTCGGGCGGGGCGCGCAGGTGAGTGGCGGTCGGGTGGGGAGCGGACAGACCCACCGGCGGGGGTTTGCGCGGAGGTATCGACCCACTGGCAGCGGGACCGGGAGCGGCGCGGCGACCGCTTTTTGCCGCCCGGTTGCGGTGAGTCGCGTGGATCCGGGATGCTGCGGGCGGTGGGCGGGCACGGCCGGCTCGCGGGGCACCTCGCGGTGTCCCCTCCGTCTCCACCCGCCGCCGGAGCTGGTGGACACGTCGCCTGTGGGGCGGGGGGGGGTGTCACTCGTGGGCTGTTCCCGGTGGCTGCGCACAGGGCTGCGGGAAATCGGTGATACCGGCAGGTCCCCGTTGCGTGTCGGGGCGGCTGCCAAGGCTCCGCTGGGGTCCTATTGCGGTGCTGCTAAATCCAGCCAGGGTCCCCCGTGGGTCACCCACGGGTGACTGAGAGCTGCCGCCGTCCCACTGCCCTTCCCAACCTGGTGAGCAGCTTGGCGGCGTCCCTAGTGCACCGGGCAGGAACGGCACCGTCGCACGGGGAAGGCAGCTCGGGGAAGGCAGATCAGGGAACCCCCAGTGCGGCGGTGCCAGTAGAGTCGGAGGGTGTCCCCGTGTCCCGACACGCTGTGCCACGCCGGTGACCCCCGGGCCTGCACGCTGGCAGCGGCGGCTCACTGCTCGGCTGTGCAGCGGTCCCCACCGGGATCGGTGCCTTGGTAGCACCTGCCGAACACCGGTGGACTCTGCCCCGTGCGCCCAGCCCTGCCGTACCTGTCCTCGTCCCCCTGGCTGGCTGCCCCCAGCCACTGTTTGCCCGGGGCGGGGTGCGGTATTTACCCTCCCGCCGGAGCAGATCCACGTCTTGGGCTGCAGCCGCCCTTGACCCGTGGCTGTGCTCACTTGGCGAGGGGACGCAGTGCCGGCTGTGCCGTGGGGTGAGTTGCCCCGTGCCTCAGTTTCCAGCCGCCACAGCTGGTGGGAGCGGGGGGACGCGCTGGGACCCCCCGCGCTGGCGGAGGCACGCGGCGACTGCGGCGACTCAAGGCTGCGGTGATGATGCCGGTGCCGGGGACAGAGGGAGGGACTGAGCTCAGGAACTTGGAGCGGGTGCTTGGAGAAGGGGAAACTCTGGGGCAGCGCAGTGTGGGGCAACAGGGCTGGGAGTGCCTGTGCTGGGGACGGGGGGTGCAGAGGTGAGCGCGGGAAGGTGACAGGTGTGGGGCGACACACACACATGGATGTTTGGTCCTGAGGACCCTCCAAGACCCCCTCCCCGGGCGCAGGTTGCCCCCAGCGCTGCAGTGCTGATCCTGGGGCAACTGTGGCAGCGTGGCTTTGCCAGCTGGTGCCGTGCACCCTCAGTGCACACGTGGCACGAGCGCGACAGGCCTGAGCACGCGGGGGCGGGGAGTGGGCGGCAGCGGGGGGTGCAGGGCCAGCGCAGCCCCCGCTGCACCCCCAGCCCCCAAGGGGCGTCTGCTGTCCCGTGCGTGGAGCGGGGACTTCTCCTTCGGGGCAGGCGGTGGATGATGAAACCAGGGAGAAATTTCTCCTGGCAGCGCACAGACTGCTGGCGGAAGCCCCCGGGAGCCTGCGCTCCCCCTGCGCCACCACAGCCGCCTTCCCATGGTAACTCCACCGCGGGAGCCGGCGGGGTGCCGGCGGGAGCGGCCGCCCCGTCTGGAGGGTTGGCGCCCGCCTGGCTCCCCGTGGCAGCGCTGGCGTCCCCGACATGCCCCGGGAGCTGCGTGTCCACACCCCAGCAAGCCCTGGGGTGGCCAGAGGACCCGGCGAGGGGCTGGGCTGAAGCCCGTCAAACTCGCTTTGTGCCAGGAAGGTGACGCTTGGGTGGCCGTGCACGCAGTGGGGGGATGCCAGGGCTGTGGCCAGTGACCTTCAGCATGCCTGGTGCCTGGCCATGCTCCATGCCCAGGGATGGGCGGCCAGTTGGCATGCACACTGGTGCAGTGGGAGCCATGGGGCCTGGGTGCCCTGTGTCCCCAGAGCTGGTGGCGTGACTTGGCGGGGCCACGGCCGGGCGGGGGGGACCAGCCAGGGTGAGGGAAAATGAAAGCAGGTGATGCGGAAGGAGAAGTAGGTCAGGCAAGCTCTGGCCTCTCCTGGCAGCCTCGGCTGCACTGCGTGCTCCACTCTGCCTGGCTGTCCCTGCCGTGTCCCCAGGCCCCATGGGCAGTGGCCGGAGTGGGCGGTGAGTAAGGGGGTCCTGCTGCCAGGCATTGGGTCCTGGGCAGGCTGGGTGCCAGGCACTGTCCACCCCAGATGCTGGCGGGATGGGGAGCGTGGCTGGGCTGCCTGGCATGTGTTGGGTACGGTGGCACCCCAGCAATTTTGCTTTGGTTCTTCTCCTGTGGGCATCCTTGGGGACACAGAGCTGGGGGCAAGGATGTGCAGGAGCTTTTGCCCTGCTGCAGGGCCAAGGAGGAAAGGAGAAGGGATTCCTGTCCCTCCTGCTTGGGTGGTGCCAAGGCAGCCACTACAGTGGGCCTTGGGGAGAGCCCTGTGTCCCATAGTGGAGCTCCACAGACATTCTCCTGGGCCCTGCTCCACTATGGACATCACCCTCCACACAGGGTAGGGCTGGCTGGGGTCTCCCCAGTGGCGCTTCATGGGTTGGAGTGGCTGTGGCGGGCATGTCCCCGCTGGCAGTGCTACATGGGCTTGGGGGGGGATTAGAGCTGCCTGCCCCCCTTCCCTCCCTGGGATCAGCCGTGGGCAGCGGGGAGCTGGCAGCAGGCAGCTGCCGTGGGGGCGGAAGCCAGGCTATTTTGGGGGGTATAAAGGGGGGGGGCTGTGGGCTGGCACTGTCCTTGCCGAGTGACCCCACCAAGACCAGCACAGCGCCAGTGCCAGGATGAAGCATTGGGGCCTAGCCGGAGCCGCTGGCAATGCTCAGTCTCTGAGGTGCTGTGAGGACACATACCTTGCACTGACTAGGAGGTGCCACCAGCCAAGGGGACCCCCTGGGGCTGTGCAGTGTGGTGGGACCCAGGCAGTCTGGCTGCCCTCCAAGGGGTTCCCATAACTCCTGCAGGGCCAGCAGCTCCAGAGCTGGCTCACCCTGGGGCCAGCGAGCAGGCACAGCCACAGGCAAGCCTGCCTGTCCCAGGCTGGGGGCTAGCAGAGCCTTGTCCTGCTGCCACCAGTAACCCTGTGCCCAGACCGGCCTGCAGGGAGGCACATGAGCAACCGAGTTTGGCTCCATCTCAGTAGGATCCTGGCCAGGCTGGGCTGTGCAGGATGCCCAGCTCCTCCATGCTTCTCTTGGTGCTGGCAGGGGTGGCCTGGGCACTGGCTGGGCTTGGGACCTCTCTGAGAGCCACTCACTTTGACTGCAGTCCTGTCCCCCTGGCTATCAGGTGAAATGTGCCCATTTTCCATCCTTCCTTCCTTCCTTCCTTCCTTCCTTCTTTCCTTCCTTCCTTCCTTCTTCCTTTCTTCCTTCCTTCCTTCTTTCTTTCCTTCCTTCCTTCCTTCCTTCCTTCCCCCTGCCTGTTCCTGCCATCTCCCTGAGCAGGGAGCAGCCAGGGACAACCCATGTCCAGCTTCGTGTGACCTCTCCCTGACGCGCTAGGGAGCCTGAGGGTGACCCACAGGGGCCACATGCCCTTGGCCACATCTGTACTGGCCACCCATGGGCAAGCATGTGGCCATGGAACCCCCTGCCTTGGCAAGTTGGGTCAGGATGTGATGCAGAAAATGGGGATGCCCATGGCTGGGGTGCCTGTCCTGCCATCAGAAGAGGAGCCAGTGCCATGCAGGAGCTGGGATGAGGCCATGTCCCATCACTGGTGACATGGTCAGGGTGCCACTGGCCAAGGCAAGGGCGGAGCCTGGAAGAGGATGGAGGAATGGATGAAGGTCGGCCCATCAGCCCCAAAGGCCAGCACCTCCCCACCTGGTCCCCCCCCGGTAGGCAGCCCAGTGCCCCCCAGCCAGGGTGAGCAGCAGTTTGTGGCCAGCGCCTGGGCGGTTGCAACACCCCCAGGGTGGGGGGGCCATGGTGACTCACCCCAGTGGGGCCTGGCCACCAGCAAGGAACCCTGACTCAGGGCTGCGTGCCCATGCCATGCTGTGCCCCTCCCTGCCCGCCTCGCCCACCTTATCTCCCGCCCTTAGCACCTGGCACACCTGGGCCAGGGGGGGGCTGGCGCCATTCCCCTCCTTTATGGGGAACAAAGGGCAGGCGAAGGGTTGGCAGCAGGTGCCGCATCCCTCCCTCCCTCCCTTTCCTCTTCCCTCCCTCCCTCCCAGGGACGCTGTGCCCTCCGCTGTGCCCCACACTGGGGCAGCCAGTCAGCCCAGAGCAGTGTGGCAGTGCAGTGGGCAGTGCTGCCTGCAGCCCTGCTGCCCCAGGCTGGGTGCTGCCTGCGCTCCAGGCACTGGGCTGACCCACAGCCCCACAGCCAGCTCCTGCCCAGCACACAGTCCATGGTGATGGGGGAGGTGGCATACCATGCCAGGGCATGCTGGTACTGCCCCTCTGCCTGCCTGCCATCCCTTCTGCCCGCCTGTGGGCTCTTGCACAACCCAGCTCTCTGTGAGCATTGCTAGGGCTGGGCTGGAGGCCCTTCACTACCCGGCTAGTGTGGGGCTGTTCCCCTTTCTGCTGGCCTCCTGCTGTCAGCAGCACCAGCACGATGCCTGGGGCCTATCCAGGGCCATGCCAGGGTGCTGTGGTGCAGGTGCCCCTGGCTGGGCTGGCGTGGGTGGCCTGGGCGGCTGCTGGTGCCAGCGGTGGGGTGTGGGGCGCGCTCTCTGGGCTGCTAATTGCTGTTTAGCTGGGGACACAGAGGGTGTAATTATGGGGGGGATTGCGCGAACCTGAAGCCTGGCCAGGGGGGCCCATGGGTGCCTCAGCCTGGGGGAGTGGAGGGGACCAGGGAGCACAGTCCAGCCAGGCTGTTGTCGCATCCCACATTCCCCGTGGGACCTTGGGAACCTGCTCCAAGGGTAGAGCAGGACACAGATCCATAGGGCCGAGGGGTGGCTCCAGGGCTGGCCGGGCAGGCCGCAGCACGCTCACCCAGCCCAGCCCTGTGGTGGCAGCCCCGCTCCCGCCAAGCGCAGGCGCCCTCCTGGCTCGGCTAGGCCGGCCGTGGCCAGCGGGGAGCACCCAGCGCCCAGCGCCCTGCCTTGGGGTGGCACAGAAGGTGAGGGCCCGTGTGATGCCTTAGCATGGGGGGCAGGGGCAGGTGGCCTGGAGGCAATGCCGGTGGCAGGAGAGGGATGCTTATGCTATGGGGTGCCTCTCCTGGTGGTGCTCTCATTTTCTCCCGTGGGAGTGGGCCAGGGGATGCCCCATGCCTGGTTCTGGGTCGGTGCCCTGTGACACAGCACCGGCCACAAAGGGTTAATGCCGTGTGTGTTCTGGGAAGCGGGGCTGGGAGGTGCGTGACCCGGGGTGTGGGCGTCGACTCCTTTTGAGGTGGGATCCTGAGCTCAAGTGCAGTGGGGAGCAGGGCCAAGTTCACACAGCACCGTGCCTTCCCCTCCCTGCCGCTTGCAGGCCGCCAGCCCGGCTGCGACGTAGTGCCGAGCCACGCCGGGACACAGGCCAGGTAAGCCACGCACCCGCTCCGCCATCACTGGTGGGGAAGGTTCCAGGGGGTTGGGGACCCAGCGTAGTACCACTGGGCTCTAAAAAAGCTGGGCCAGCTGCTTCAGTGCCAGCCAAGAGGCTGCTGGGATGCTGGTGTCGCCTGAGCCCTACGCTGCCTTTGCTCCGGTAGGTTGGGATGGGATAGGATGGGACAGGAAGGGACAGGTGGCGAGATCTGGGTCACCTTGGCTTGGCAGAGCAGGGCCCACACCCCACAGTCTCAATGCCAGACAGCCAGACATGGCGGTAGGAAAGGTTTTGGCAGCAGGAGAGGGCCAGGATGCCAGCACAGTGCCAGTGGGTCGGGGGATGGCGTGGGGACTCTGCTTCTTGTCCCTGCTGCAGGTGCTGGGATTGGCACTGGCAATGTTGCTGGTCTCGCTCTGCTGTGACAGGGATGCCTGTGCCCAGCCTCCATGGCAGCTATCATGCTGGGCTGGCACTGGGCCCCTGGCACGGTGCCAGCTGGGTGCTGAGGCAGCCCTAGGCCACAGTGCTCCGACCCCCTTCCTCAGTACCGATGGCTGATGTGCCATGGCGGCAGCAAACGGCTGTGCCTGGGAGATGCTGAAGGTGCTCGGGCACTAGGAGCTCTCCATGTGAGCTGGTCAGCGGGGAGCTGAGCGGTGCCACAGGGGTTGCTCTCAGTGCTGTGGGCTGGGGGACTCTGTTTATCCTCTTCCCTCTCCAAACCATTTTCCCTTTGAAAGAATAAGAAAAGAATGAGCAAAGACAAAGGGCAGTGCTGCTTTTCCCATACCCTCCAGCAATGGGACCCCTGGCATGTGCCTGCCACAGGGTCACCAGTTTGGCCAGGCCCCAGCTGCCACCTTCAGGGTAGGCAGAGGGGCTGCGCAACCCCCTACCCCGCAGCCACGCCACCGCCCTCGCTGTGCCCACCGGCGCCAGGGCTGCTGCTGCTCCCAGTTGGCTTCAGGCAGGGCAGCGGCGGCGGTGGTGGTGGGGGTGGGGGTTGCACAGCCCAGGCACCTGGGCTCCCATCCCAACTCCCAAAGGGTGAGGGGCCCTGCAGGGCTGAGGCTGGGGCAACACTGCTCTGCACTCCTCTTCCTGGGTGACTCATTCTCCCCAGTGTGGCTATGAAGTCCCTCGACAGCATTTGCGACTTGTGACCAAAAGCAGCAGCACTTGGCAGCAGCCGGGGGGGGGGGGTCTGTGCTCCCCAGGACCTCTCCCCCGCTTCCCCATGAGGGAGCAGGTGGGGAGACCCCCCCAGACACCCCCTCCCACCCCACATCTTCCACTGTCCCCAAGCTGTGGCCAGTGCTCAGCGCAGGCTGGCACTGTGCCCTTGCACAGGGTGCCATCCTGGCTTGGTGGCATGGGATGCAGCCTGTCCCCATGCAGGATGGGTGCTGCAGGGCTGGACCCCCACCCCACTGTGCATGGCTCTGCTGGGGTGGCCAGGCCCCTAGGATGGAGGGAGCTGGCAGGTGGATGGGGCCTGGCCATGGTTGTGCCAGGCAGCGTGGGCCGGCTGAGGGATGTCAGGGTGACCCAGGCAAGCATTGTTTCTGCTGCCAACCTGCCCTGCATGGGAGCCAGCTCAGTGTGGGGAGCGACTCCCCCCTTTCCTCAGCCCTCTGAGGCTTCTGCAGCTGAAATGTACCTGGCCACAGCATTGACATAACTGAGAAAGCCCCGGCATGGTGGGCATCGCTACCTGCTTTCCCCCGGGCACCATCTCTGGCAGTGGCCAGGGAATACTGGGGGGCTGGCGGTGGGTCTGGCCCCCTCACACCTCGTCCCCCCACCGTTTCCTTATCGCTGTGGTGATCTCCTCGACGGCAGCACCCGCTCAGCATGTGACTTCGCTCCAGTGAGGAGGATGTGCGGGGGGGGGGGGATGGTGTCAGCGGAGGAGCCGTAACGGGTGGTTTGGTGTGATGGAAAATCCCCCTCCTGCCCGCCGGCACTGCCACCCCCTCCCGCCCTGCCCCAGCCCTGCTGTGTCCGCTGGCATCTGGCCCAGCGGCTGCTCATGGGGGTCCCAGCTCTGTCACCTGCCTCTGCTGGCATGTTCTGTGGCATTGGCAGCACTGAGGCTGTGCCTGCCTGCACTGTGACATGGTGAGGCTGATGGCTGTGCCCATTCCTCAGAGCACCCTGCCACCTTGCTGCAGTATGACAGGGCCTCAGCTGCTGCCCTGCGCCCAGGCACCCCCACAGACATGTGTCAGTGGGTGCTGTCAGAGTCCTGTGAGCACCCAGGTGTCTTGTGGGGCTGGAGATGCTGTGGGGACTGGGGCAGAAGGGAGGCTGTCATTGTGCCATTGCTAGGGGAGGTAGCAACAGGGGACACGGTACCACCCCATCCCGTGACCATTGCCCGTGACAGCCCTGGGGATCTGTGGGGCTCTGGGCCACCCTTGGCAGGTGCCATGTCCCTGTCATCCCTCTCCAGCTGCCCAAGCTGTGGCATGGGGTACTCACCCCCCCCCCCATAATCCTGCCCCCGCAGCTAATCCTGCCTAATCCCACCAGGGGCTGTCGCTGCCTGTTGGCTCCCAGGGCCCTGATGGTTTAATCACCCCTAATCCGCTCACCCCCGCCTCAGCAGGCAGAGGGGACCCCAGCCAGTGGTGGGATGGGTTCCTGCCAAGGAGGGGGGCTCAGCCTTGGGTGCTGGCGCCAGCATCCCATCCCAGGCGGTCGGCACTGCCCGGCTCCCAGTTTCAGGGGCGGCTGCTGCCTGCCCTGCCGGTTGGGCCTGCTCGGCAGCGGCTGGGGCGGCTCCACAGCCAGTTGCTCCGGGGCCGTTCCCAGCTGCCTGCCGAGGCAGCCCCAGCTGGCGGCTGCCCAAGCGCAGGGAGTGGCCGGCTTGGGGATGGGCCCCTGTGCCGGGGGCCGTCAGCCGCGCCGCCCCTCCATGGGCAAGAGGGGGCACGTCCCCCCACACCCGCCCGCCGACGGCACAGTGTGGCTTGGCACCCATGGTGGGTTTGGCGTGGATGGGCCTGGCGTGGCTCAGCACTGCCTTGTACGGCTCACCAATGGCCAGTGCCACATGCTGCCATCCACCATGGCTTGGCTTGGCATGGCACGGCTCTGACAGCACTGAGAGTCACAACGTGGCAGTGCTGGTGCCTGCCTCTGCCTCCCTCAAACTGCAGTCGGCTGGACTCCCATGCAGGTGTCACCAAGCCATGCCAGTGTCAGCAAGCAGCCCCATCTGGCTGCAAGGGCATTGCCTATGGCTGTGCATGGTGTCACAAGACAGGTTGCAGCCCTGGAGCTGCCTCTGCTGTCTGTACCCTGCCTGCAGGTTGTTGTGGGGTCATGGGCTCCCCCTTCCCACAGGCTCCATCACCCACCTGTGCTGGCTCCACAGGAACACGTGGGTCCCTGGTGCTGTGCTGTGAGGACCCTGGTGTGAGTGCCAGCAGTGCTGGGTTAGGTCTAAAGCCAACCCCTGCCAGCCACAGCGTGGGAAAGGCCTGACTGGCGCAGGCTGGGCTTGGCTGGGCGAGGAGTGGCCCCGGGCTTGGGCACAGGGGGAGGGAGGGGGCCCAGTCCCCACCAGGAGCGGGGGCAGGAACCGGCGGCGCGGGTGCTGATCCTAATCTGCGGTGGCAGGAAGCGTGGCCCCCGTTCCCAGCCCGGCTGGGCTCCACGGGGCGGCCCCCGGCCCTCAGGGCCCTCTTCCCGGCACTCGCCTGCCCACCCACGCCTGCTGCCGGTGAGGCCCGCGTTCCCAGGATGGGGGTGGGGGTGGCTGGGAGCTGGTGGCTGTGCCTGGCCTTGCCAGGGGAGCCGGGGGTGGTGGTGGGTGGGCTGACACAGGAAGTGCTGCACCTTAGCGACGTTCAAAGGCACCACGCTGAGATTTCCCCCTTTGCTGTGGCGGTGCGGGTGGCTGGTGCTGGTGTTGATGAAGGAAGTGCGGGGGGCTGCGGCAGGAGGGCTGCACCCGCCAACCTCGGCAGAGCACAGAGGGGGCTGAGGGCAGACCACAGGCCCTGAACCTGCCCCGGTTTAGTGTCCCACTGAAACCCTAGTGCCACCCAGCATGTGCATGGAGGGTTCCTTGTGCCCTGGCTTTGCGACAGCAATGCTCCAACTGCAGTGTTTCCTCCAAGCGCTGTCTCCCAGGTGCTTTGTGCACCGCTCAGGCAGCATCCTATCCTTCCCACAGGTGAGGATGATGGCCAGCCCAGAGGACGACCTTATCGGCATCCCTTTCCCTGAGCACAGCAGCGAGCTGCTGAGCTGCCTGAATGAGCAACGGCAGCTGGGGCTGCTCTGCGATGTCACCATCAAGACACAGGGGCTGGAGTACCGCACCCACCGCGCTGTCCTGGCTGCCTCCAGCCGCTACTTCAAGAAGCTCTTTGCAGGGCCAGGGCCAGGGCAGGAGGTCTGCGAGCTGGACTTTGTGGGGCCAGAGGCACTGGGCGCGCTGCTGGAGTTCGCCTACACAGCCACACTGACCATCAGCAGCGCGAACATGGGCGAGGTGCTGCGCGCTGCCCGACTGCTGGAGATCCCCTGTGTCATCGCTGCCTGTGTGGAGATCCTGCAGGGCAGTGGGCTGGAGGCACCTGGCCCCGATGACAGCGACTGTGAACGTGCTCGCCGCTACCTGGAGGCTTTCGCCGCCCTCCCTGAGGGTGAGCTGCCTGCCCCGCCACCACCCCGCCCCACCGCCCGGCGCAGCAAGAAGACCCGCAAGTTTCTGCAAGCCCCCGGTGCCCGGCTCAACAACCATGCTGAGGAACCACCCGCTGAGGTGGCTGAGGGCTGCGGCAGCCCCCCACCGCCCCCACAACTGCCCTCGCCCCCCCTGCCCGAGGGGCTGCCCCTGGCCTATGACAGCTTCGAGCTGCCTGAGGAGGAAGAGCTGCCCCCACACTCCTTCCCCTTCCCCTACCAACCCCCCCTGTCCCCTGAGGAGGCCACCTCTGACGATGATGCCATTGACCCCGACCTGATGGCATACTTGAGCTCACTGCACCATGAGTCGCTGACACCTGGGCTGGATAGCCCTGACAAGCTGGTGCGCAAGCGCCGCTCGCAGATGCCCCAGGAGTGCCCTGTCTGTCACAAGGTCATCCACGGCGCCGGCAAGCTGCCTCGCCACATGCGCACACACACGGGTGAGAAGCCCTTCGCCTGCCAGGTGTGCGGGGTCCGATTCACACGGTGAGTGCTGCTGGATGGACCCTCCCTGCGGGACGTGTACCCAGTAACATCTCCCATGACACTCCCCCTGCCAGTCCTGCTGAGGCCTGGCCACAGCCCTGGCATGGTCCATGGGCTGTTCTGCATCCCCTGAGTGCTGCTGGACCAACCTAGGGTACCCAGTGGCATATTCCACAGTACCCCTCTGCCAGCCCTACTGGTGCAGTGCAGATCCAAGGGGACTTCGGCACCCCATGGGGGCTCTGGATCAACCCGGGGTACCTCCATGGCACCCCCTGCCAGCCCTTGTTGTGGTGCAGTGAGGTTCATGGGGCCTTCCGCACCTCGTGAGTGCTGCCAGACTGACCCAAGGTACCTGGCAGCATCCCCTATAGTGCCCCCCTGCCATCCATGCTGGTGCAGTCAGGTCTGTGGGGTGTTCTGCACTCTGTGCTGCCAGAGCAACCCAGGCCTGATACCTGCTGGCATCTCCCACGGCACCACCTCTGCCAGCCTGGCATGGTGTGGTGCAGGTCTGGGGTGGGGTCTTCGGCCCTCCGTAAGCACTGCCAGACCATCCTAGGGTACCCAGCAGCGTCCCCCTGCACCTCTCCTGCATCACCAAACTGCATCCCAGCCATGCAGCTGCAGAATGGTCCCCTACCCCTCAAGCAGCTGGACCCCTGCGCCCTGCAGAGCATACCTGCTACGGGGCTGTCAGCACCATTTCCCTGCCTGCCGTGGCTGGGTGCCATGCCAGCTGCCCCATGCCAATGTCTCCCTGTGTGTCCCAACTCCAGGAACGACAAGCTGAAGATCCACATGCGGAAACACACGGGTGAGCGGCCCTACTCCTGCCAGCACTGCAGCGCCCGCTTCCTGCACAGCTATGACCTGAAGAACCACATGCACCTGCACACAGGCGCCCGGCCCTACGAGTGCAACCTCTGCCACAAGGCCTTCGCCAAGGATGACCACCTGCAGCGGCACCTCAAGGGCCAGAACTGCCTGGAGGTGCGGACCCGTCGCCGCCGCCGCGATGAGCCGCCCCCACCGCCCGCCGGTCCCCCTGGCCTCGACCTCTCCAACGGGCGGCTGGAGGGGCTGCGCCTCTCCATCGCCCGTTACTGGGCTCCAGGGCAGCCTGAGGAAGAGGAAGAGGAGCCGGAGGGCGAGGAAGGGCCACAACCGGATGGCACTGTGTCAGTGGAGACGGCATAGGGCCGATGCAATGGTCGTGCTGTGCCGAGCTGTGCTGTGCCCACCAGGGTTTCTGTTCCTGTTTTTCCCATCACGGTTCATTCCCAGTTATGCAAAGGGGGAAACCCCCCCAGCCGATTTGCACAAGGGGGTGGAGGGTCCCTACCACCCCCCGCCGTGCCCGGGCCTACCTGGTCATGCCCAGGTGGCCTAAGGGGGGATTAGGATTTGGGTGTCCTGTCACCAAACTCCCCTCGGGGATGCCAGGACTGGGCAGGGGCACCCGTGGACCGAGACACTTTCCCCCCCCTCCACAGCTGGAGAGAGCCTCCTGTGCTCTCCCCAGTGTGGGGGTACCAACTGCCCTGCGCTGTGCATAGCTTGTCCCCCTCTCCCCACTCTGAGCAGCCCCCCCCCGGCGAGCCCCCCTCGCCCCTGCACTCCCGGCTGCTTTCTCTTGGTTGCACTATTCGGGTGAGCCCACCCCGGGTGCGGGGCAGCCCCGTCCCCTCCCCGGCCCCGGCCCCCTTCCGAAACCCCCCGGCCCTGTGGGACCCACCTCCCTGGGGTGGCCGGGCCCCCACGGTCACCCCTCTGCCCTTTGCACATGCCCCCCGCAGGGCGCAGCCTCCCCGGGGGAGTAGGGGACCGGCACTATTTGTCTACAATAAGAGTTTTATCTATATTTAAAAAGATGATGTAATATATTCCCTCCCCCGGCCCCTCTGCTGCCACCCGCCAGCGCTGCCCGGCCCTCACATCTGTCCCTTGCCATGGGGTGCCGGGAGGGGTGATGGGGCTGGGGGAGCTCCTCTCCCATCATGGCTTTAAAGTGCCTTATGGTGAACTTGAACCTTTTCGGCTACTTGAACCTCTCTGGTGTCAGGAACCAAACGAACCATGGGCGGGCGGCCTCCCCGCCCCTCTGGGCCGCCTCTGCCTGTCTGTATGTCTGTGTTTGTTTGTTTTTGTTTTTTTTTTTTTTTTTTAAACGAAGGCTGCTTGTTAATAAATGGAGAAGCAGGGACCCCCCTGCGTCCAGCTGTCTGTCCATTCTGTACCCCCACCCTGAGCAGCTTGGGGCTGGAGGCACTGTGGGGTTGGGAACAGGGACATCGAGGGTCTGGGAGGGGGAGGGGGCACCCTAGGCATGGGGCTGGGCACATCGAGGGACTTGGTGTGAAGATGGAGGGCACAACAAGGCTAGGGGCACCACAGGGACAAGGAACAAGGCTAGGCATACCATGGAGATGGAGATGGGGGCATCAAGGGGCTGGGGGCATTGTGGGGGCAGGGACAGCGCTTGGTGCACCATAGGAATGGAGATGGCACCATGTGCGGGTATAGGGTCATCAAGGGGTGGTGGGCGGCATGGGGCTGAGGCTGGGGGGAGCACGGGGCTGGGGGCACCACAGGCCTGCGGACAAGGATATAGAGGGGCTTAGGGCACCCTAGGAATGGACATGGTAGCACCAAGGTGCTGGGGATGGGAACACTGAGCGGCTGAGGGCACAGCAGGGATGGAGGCGGGGGCAGCATGACCACCATGAACTGGTGGATACCAACTCCAGCACCTCAAGGACTGAGTGCTTTATTTGCCAGCCCCTCCCCACCCAGGGGCTCTGAGCTTCTGCTGCGCTGCAGGGGCTCCAGCCACATTCCAGCACCTGGACCCTGTTCCCACTGTCCCATGGCACTATCCTGCTGTCACTGGGCCCTGCCCTCACTGCTGGGTGGCTGCAGAACCACCCACCTCTTTCAGCTTGCTGTCACTGTTCTCAGCCTGTTCCTGGCAGTTGAAGTCTTGGCTGAGATAGGGGATAGCGGTGGTGTTGTCCAGCACCTCCAGTGCAGGGCAGGACGGGGGACACTGCCACCCTCACCACCAGCAGGATGGGCACTGCCACCCTCACCACCAGTGTTTGTGCTACATACCCAAGAAGGGAACATGTTGGGCGAGGGCAGGGAACCTGCAGGCACGGGGTGATGATCCATGGGACTATATCCCAGGGATCCGTGCCACAGACCCCAGGGATGCCACTGCTCTTTTCCATCCTCCAGGGGTAACTTACCTGCATTGCACAAAGTTGCTGCCATCAGTCCATGTTTTGTACTGGTTCAACCCTTAAATCTGCATCTACCTGCTCCATGGTGTGCACCCAGTCAAAGTTGAAAAGGCTCTTGCTTTTCAGTAGGGAGCAAAGTGGCTTCATTTAAAATTGATGTCACACACATGTCTACTTCTCCTTGGTCCATTAGCACAACTTGGTATTTTGCCAGTTGGCTTGGAGAGATCCCGTGATGTCTCTTTAGATTCCAAACAGCCAGCATGGCATATGGGACCAGCACAGTTAGAGGCTGCTCCAAAGCGAATGTCTTGGCCTCCTGTATCATTGGTGTGGTGGCTGCTACAGCCCATAAGCATGCTGACCATCCAGCTGCTTGGAAAAGGATGCCACCGGCCTTTGCCAACTTCCATCAGTTGTGTCATCACCCCAGAGGCTCCTTGCTGCCTTTCGCACACATATCACAGAAAGGGTTTAGTTGTATCTGGAAGACCTAAAGCTGGCGCTCCCATGAGCATCCTTTTTAGGATGTCAGAGCTGGTTCGACATTCTCAGGTCCATTCCAGCAATTCTTCAGGGCCTTTGAGGGCCAAACAAAGGGGATTGGCTATTAGTCCAAAATTTGGGATCTATATGGGGCCGAATTCTGCCACTAACAAAAATCCTCTTAGTTATCTCTTAGTCTTAGGAAGTGCAATTCAGCATATTGCTTCTTTTCTGTCTTCTCCCAGAGCTCATTGTCCTTTTTTTACCTTAAAGCCAAGGTATTCGTCTTATCTTTATGCAACCTGAGCTTTTTTCCTTGAAACTCGATACCCAGCAAGTCCCAAAAAGTTCTGCAGGTCTATGGTCACTTCCAAGTAGGTTTGTTCCTTGTCAGCTCCAATTAGGATGTCATCTACAGACTATAAAAGAGAAACACCATTACCTTATTCCCATCATTCCAGTTCTTTTGCCAAAATCACCAAATAAGGTGGACTTATTTTTGAATTCCTGGGGGAGCACCATCCAACAGAGCTGCACCTTTCTTCCAGTCATAGGATTCTCCCATTCATAGGCAAAGATTGTTTGGCTTTGCTTGTCTATTGGGATACAAAAGAAAGCATCCTTTAAGGCCAAAACAGTAAAACAGGAGTTTGTTTCAAGCACCGAGGCTAACAAAGTATAAGGATTTGGTACAGCTGGGTGTATATTTGTGCTTATTTGATTGATTGCTCTTAAGTCTTGTACTAATCTATACACTTGAGAACAAGGCTTCTTTACCAGTAGGGAGGCATCTAAAATTCAGATTGACATTGTCTGAGTATGCTGAATTGTTAAGAGTGTGTTTATCAATGGCTCCAGACTCTTTTGTGCATCTGTCTTTATAGGATATTGGTTTACTCTTAATGGTTTAGCTCTCATTTCTGAGCTTTCTCTCTTAAATGGAGACACATTCTTTGCTTTACCTGGTTTTTCTGAAGCCTGTGAGGATCACTGTATTTGAAATGGCATCTGGAATATTTTCTCTGATGCCCTCTCATAGTTTACCCATTAATAGGCACATCTGAGCTTTCCAACCTGTCTCAAGTAGAATGTGAAGCTGCATGGAAATCTCAGAAAAGGCTACTTGTGCATTTAAGTTACAAAATATATCTCATTCCAGCAAGAGAAGGGGGTATCATGGTGTATATGGCCCCCTTCCCTCATCGTCAAAACCCTCTCATAAGCATAACATTTACATCTTCTAATTGACCCCTCCTGTCAACAAGTAGCATATTCAGGCCAAGGAAGGTAGGGGTGGATCCTTTCAGACCCCCAAACTTCCTGCCCATTCCTCTTCTTTCTCCTTCTCTTACACCATTCTGCAGTGAAAAAGTTTTCAGTACAGCCTGCTATCCCCCCAGTAAGGTTATGAGTCAGCCTGACTGTTGCCAAAAGCTGATATATTCCTCCAGGATTTCCAACTCAACAAACTCTGAGCAGCAAAAAGGAACATGTACAAAAACTGGTAGAGCTCTACCCCCACTAGTTGTTTTAAAGACGCCTGTATTTCCGCCTGGGGATGTCCCAAAATCTGGCCTGCAATAGGACTAAAATCTCATTTTGCACATGTCTTTTGTTTTGCTCTGTGTCCTCTTTATCTGTTCCTACCCCAGTGTTATATGGGGGGGAGGAGGTTGTGTGGAAAGGAGGGGGATAACATTGTACCTCTTCCAGCTCATCCCCTTTGCAACATTACAATCCCTTGCTTTTTCTCCTTCTCTTCAATTTACAGCATTATATCTCCCCCCAATTTACTCTTTCTATGAGTATCTGGATCTCTATACAATGTCATATAAGCATCAACATAAAAAAATCCTCACCCCATTTACCAACATCAACTGTAAGATAATATTAAACTGCAATGACCTCTTTTCCCATCCTCCAATTAATAATGTGGCCACCATTGACTACAAAATCTCTTAATTTTTTCTTTTGTCATTGGATCACCCCCAAATTTAATCTAATTTTTCAGTATGCATCCTAGAGGGCTACAGGGAGGAACTGTAGATTGGCTTGTTCCCATCATTCAATTTAATAATATTTAAGTTACCCAAGTCCTTTACCCTTAAATCTGGATGTTCAGTAGTTACACTGCTCCTATCCCACTGATTGATTAAGGCTCACTGCCGAGTGTCTCCTTGTGACTTACATGGAGACTGATCCCACTGATAGGTCACACTGATAAACCCACAAGTTTTTGCAAAAGTAATTTGAAAAAGGAACAACAGTGTACTTGCCAATCTAAGAATTCCATCTCCCCTTCCACCCTTGCTCGAATATCTCTGGAGCATTGCACCTCGGAGTTGCTCACTGTCATGATGCTGAAGAGGATTCAGGGGGAGTCTCCAAACAACTGGCAAGTGGATGCTGGAATCCTGTTCGGGTCAATTCTTTGTTCTCAGGGGCAGCAGGATGATCCAGGCAAGGTCTTATGGCCACCCCATCGGGGTCACCAAAACGCTGTGAAAGTGATCTCTTTCCCCTAGTGTGCCAGGAACTGATCCCCACTCAGAGTCAGGATACTTTTTTACTCTATGTGTGTCCAGATTTGGGTGCTGCATAGTGAATCCCCAAAGCCAGCATCCACTCAGGTGCCAGTCACCTGCTTTGATACACTTTGAAGAGCAACAGAGCCACATTTCCTGGATATACCACAAGCTAAAGCTATGGATAAGCTATGGATCATCTATAGTCACGGGCTGCAGCTTCCTTTGTCTTTGTCTTAAGATCCAGCACAGAAGTATTTACTGCACACATTCTGTGGGGAAGGGACATCAAAGTCTTCCTGCATGTTTGCAGGGAGATGGGGATTTCTGTTAGCTACCAATCTTAGACCACGAAGCCACAGCACTGCAGAGCAAAGTGCAAGTTGAAAAAAAGTCATGACTTTACAAGATGCAAAGGCAGACGTAGAAGATGTAATTACTACTTAAGCAGAGTGATGCTATGAGCAGCAATGCACTGTAGAACAGCTGGTGGCACACATTGCTCACAAACAAAGGCACAGATATGGGAGAAGTAAGGTTTTGATTTCCCAGTCATATTCATGGGATCCTGAGGAATTGGATGGAAACATCTGGAGTGACTTCTCAGACTCTGAGACTGAGCTAGATTTAGCAGAAAGGGAGGTGGTAGAAACACCATCCCTCATACAAATGGAGGGGGAAGAGGGATCTTGCTGGATGGAGGGGTGCACATTTGGAGCACTTGCACTCCGAAAGGAAATTTTTAGAGATCTTTCAGCAGAAGAGAGGGGAAGGCATACTGGCACGGATTTTGCAAGTTTGGGATAGCGGCACTGCGTCTGTCCACTTACTAATGGGTGAAAAAATCAGATATACTGGGGACGTGCTCAGTGACAAAATATCAGGGGTCCTGTTTGGCAGAATGTTGTCACCCCTACACTGTATCAATGGTTGTGTGCAGCAGTTTTAACAGCATATGCAGACACTGCCAAAGTAATGCCATCCCTCAGAAGTTGGTGTACAAGGAAGAAGGTTTTAGTTTCCTGCAGCTCATGCGCTAATTACAGGATCTCTTCTGGATGAGGCAGCAGTAACTAAAAGTATCATAATACAGCTTTTGAGAGGGGCATCTGTTTCGCTGAAACCCTTGATTATACCAGCAGTCATAAATGCTACTGGTAATATAGGTGTCCTAGCAAATACTTCAGGGGAAATTTGGGCTCTAATTTCAGAACCAGCTGTGTGGGCGGTGGATGAAAATCAGCCAGCAAAACTGAAGAGTTATCTCACGTGTGATGAGGAAGCAAATGTGGAATGATCTAGTGCAAGCCAGTGTCCCATGATCAGAAATAAGTAGGGTCATAACATCAAAAATGTTTCATCACTGACAAAAGTTAGTGCCTATGCAAAAAAATTCTTTTCCCCCATCACGTCACAGTGAGACACTACCTGGAAGATGCTATAACAGCAGAAAATGACCACAAAGAAAGTTGTTTGGTAATGGACCAGGAAACAAAAAGAAGTCTCTGATGCCTGCAAAAATGCTTTGATTGAGCAAGCCCAATTGTATACTTCTAGGCAAGGAAATCCTTTTGAATTGAAAGCAATAGTTCTAGATGATAAACTGTCATGGGCATTGTGGCAGACAACTAGGCTGAAAAGTCAGAATCTATAGGATTTTGGTCCAAGGCATTACAAGGTTCTGCTATTATAACCCAATGGAAATATGAATTAAAGCAGTAATTTGAGTATTGCAAGAAACAGAAAGAATCACAGGCCAAAATAGTGTGACTTTACACCTCCAGTATAAAACATGGTGAGGACTGAAATTCTTCCAGATGGTATCTCTACCAAAATGTTAACCACAGGGTGAGTGGAATGGATTCTGCGCTGGGACTGCAATTTATTAATCTGTAAGTGACCATTCCTATAACAACCCCTGACAATGCAGTATGGTTCTGTACTCCATGTTCTCCCGTTCTACATCCTCTGTTAGCATCATATTCTCAAGTTCCTGTATTTCAGGTATTTTGATGATTTCCTGTGCCTTATCAAGGGGGTTAGCATTGGAACTATGTTTTGGTGTCACAAGCTGTCTCAGTTTGAAGAGACTGGAATGTTTGCTAAAGAGGATGAGTTACGAGACAGACCAAACTCCTCTCTCTCAGCAATTGTAAATTCAAAAATTAAGGGGTTTTAATCGAGGAAGTGTGGAAAAAGAAGAAATAACAACCCTTTATTAAAAGATATATGTATACTGGCAAGAAGAGTAACAGAACACAAAAACAACTAAACAGTAGTCCTGTACCCAGAAGTTCCCTTCAAACAAAAGAAAAAGCCTGAATACTTCTCTGTCCTTTAGCGCAGTTCTAATCACGGCCGGCAGGGGCGCTGTTGGGTCGCTGGAGGGGCAGAGCTGCAGTTCTCCGTGCTGACCCGCAGGGGGCGCGGTCGGGCTCTGGCGGTCACCGCGCGGGGAGGGGTCTGGGGGGTGGTCTCGGATCGCGGGAGAAGCCGAAAAGAAAACGGAGACCCTTCCCCCAGTGGAAGAAGGGCAGAAGGAAAAGCAGTCCACCCCCATGGGACTCACTGTCGTTCTCAGATGACGGTGTTTCAAGGCTCTTCCCTTCTCTCCTAGCAAGCACACAACTCTCCGATGAAAACCCAGTAGGTCCCGGCTGGAGTCACAAGGCAGCGTGTGAGCCCATCGAGGCCTTTTCTCCAAAAAATGCCCAGACACAGACCCTGTCTCCGTCCCAGAGAGAGAACTCCGCAGTCCAATCTCTCTCCTCGGAGAAGAGTCAGCCACCCCCACCCAAAACTCCTCCCCTCTCTCTCCAGCCTCTGAGGGCCATCCGTTAGGAATGCGGTCTGGCCAGCTAGGTTCTTTTGTAAGGCTAATTGACCCCCTTGCCCCCACTCACTCCGTTTTCTTACCGTGGAGCAGGGGAAGAAAAATTCCTCTATTGGATTTATAACCTATAACACAAGCCCAACATTAAATAGAAGTTCAATCTGAAAAAGCACAAACCACAGCCCTTCAATCTCTGTGGGCAATTGCTCCATCTCAAGTTCCCAAGCCTGGAGCAATATTATCTGGAGGAGCTGGAGCAACACTGTATGTATAACTGGACAGAGATGACACTCCTGTTTTCCTCCCTTATCACAACCCGGCTTCTCGAGTTTTGTAGGCCACAGAGCAAGCACATACCTTGAATACATTTCTGCAGGACCAATATATATAAACTTGTGTGTAGGTTTCTATTGTAACTAACTTATTATTCTTTCAGAGCAGTAGTGACTATGGAGCAGCTGGCAAGTGGCCTCATGCAAGGTTTAACTTGTACATTCAAGGCAGCTGTTGCCTTAAGTTTGGGAGTAACTGCTATATATCGAGGAACCTTACAACATTGATTACTGATGAAGTACTTCCCTCTTTGTCACGGGTAGAGTGGGAGATTCAGGCAAAGTTTATTAGAGAAGCCCTCCCGTTGTGTCACAAGGTGCAAAAAGGACCCCTTGGTTTTCTAAACTCCTTCTCATAGAGGAGTTGAGTGTGGCTAAATCCAATCCCTCCCCCAGACTTGGTCAACAGTTTATGTCTAAAGCATCACACAGGTGTAACTCTATCTCTATACACCTTTGTCCTGCAGGATTAAGGATGGCAAAACAAATATATTTATATAAATAAAATAAATTAATTATTTAATTTTATTACAATCATAATGCTAAGACAAAAAGACCTTAGTCAGAATTATCTAGTACACAGGACAGGTAGCTGTAACTTCTAGCATAGAGCACTACTTTTGAGGCAGTATTGAAGCAATTATATTAAAGTCAGAAAAAACAATTATAAAGTAGAGATTGATGTTACTCACCCATACCAGCAACTGTGGGCAAATCTCTTTCACTCGGCCTCGAGGCATAACCTTGAGGGGCATCCCCACTCAAGGGAAAAATCTTTACACGCCTTAGGAAGGTGTGCTGAAGTCCTCACCATGAAAAAGCGAGACTGGTCTTTTATAGGATAAAGTCATTGACTGTCACATTAATTTTTACATTATGTGTTGGCAGGCTTATTCAGCAAAATATGCTTTGCTGCTGAAAAAGGTGTGATCAGCTCTTTGGTTTCTCCTGCTCAACACTTCTGCCTCTTGCTTCCATATCAGATCCTGCACACCCCTGCTGCTCCCGGCCTCACTCAGGGAGCACCTGTCCTGCATATACTCCTGAGAGTTTGGTCAAGCTGATCTCAGCCCTGAACACTAAAACCAGCAGACCCTGGTGGCTTAATCCACCACTGAAAACTTGTACATAAGATGAAGTTTGAGCTGCTCTATTCCCATCCAGGCAGAGCATTCTGCTACACTCTTCAACATCATAAGTGCTGTTCTGAGCTAGAGAGGATGCGCTACTTGGACAGGACTGCTGGAACACATAGCATGGAGGACAACACTCAGCATCTTCAGGACTTCATACATTGAATCGCACAACCTCTCAGTGGTGCCTGACTAGCTGTGTGGTTTAATTCCTTGACAGGAGGGATGAGACAGTTAATTCAGAGCATTATATGTTTACATGTTTGTTCTTTCTTTAAGCTTTATTATGAATCTCTGTAAATTCCCTATCCCACATCTCCAGCCCCAGCAGCCATGGTTTCTTGAGAAAGGGGGAAAATGGGTTAAAAGCAGGAGACTGGCAAGGAGGATTGGACATGGCTCAGTGAACTTGCCGCTGGGACCACCAGCTAGGAATCGTCTGGCATGGACCAAGTTTAACCATGGCAGTGTCCCCACCTGGGTGCCTCTGCCTGGGGCTTGTTTAGGGATCCCCCAGTTAGTGAGGGAAGGGAAATGAATTTACTCCTTATGTTTTAGTCATGGATTTGTGGCTGTCCCAGCTGTCTGCCTGTGCCCACTCACACATTTACATTCACACTTACACAGCTACTTAGACACAGATAGGTTTAGGGCATAGATATATTTCTCTAGCTCAGCTATTTTCAGTTAGATGAGACTATTTAGACAGAGACACATTTACGTATATGTATTTACACTTGTGTAGAATGACTAGTTGGCCTTGCTTCTATTTACACTTTTATGTATCTATTCAGACTACGCCGGTTTAGACTTCATATATTTAGATCATATATTAACACTTATTGCACAGAAAATACATTTAGCCTAGAGTGTTATTTGGACTTAGATATTTACACTTACATCTATTTACACACTGGTCACTTCCAAATATCTATTTGGTATCTATTTACACTTATGTATAATCTCTATTTAGGCTACATATATCATCTCCTTTGACTATAACACATAACAAGAGTAGATGGCTCTAGCTATTCAGGCTTTTTTCTTTTTTAAATTCCTTCATATATAACTCTAAGACGCTTTTATGTAGTTTTTTTAGTTTCATAAAACTTTTTTTAGTTTTAAATCCTTTTTAAAATTTGTAGTTGAATATTATTTTCAATCTATATAACAATGAGATATTTCTCTTTATTTCAACCCTCTCAACACTCTGAACAGTTTAATAGTTTTTATTACCTCTCCATGAATTTTCATGCGTTTTTGGGCTGTGACACTTTTCGGGGTGGGAGTCCCCCATGGACTCCCTCATCTTCCCCACACCCGCTCCTCCACTGCACCACTGCCCACCCCCCCTGCTCCTCCACTGCACCACTGCCCATCCCTCACTCTGACATTTGGTTGTCTCAACAGACATCATCTCACTCCAATCTCCCAAAGAGGCACAAGACAAGGGAAAGAGCTCCCACGACCGGCAGCTCATTAAATTAACAATGCCTAAAACAGACACACTCCCCCTCTCCAGAAAAAAATGGATATCGCCCCCAACAGCTCCAGTCCTTGCACTGCTGTTGCACACCACAGTTGCTTCGTCAATAAAACTGCAACTGAAGTGTAAAACTTTAAAGAGTAAAATAAAGAACAAATCTCAGTAACTCACTTTATACTGAAGAGGGGTGTGTGTGGTTATACACACCCAGGAAAGATACTCCCATGACATAAGTGTTTGATTTTCCTTTTGCAGTAAGCTCAACTGGCACAGGTGTGAAGTAGTACCATTAAATTTTCCATCTCCAAAGCACATGGTTTTACCTTGACTAGGGGTTTTTGTGTTCCACACTTAGGAACAACTTCTGGCCAGAGTTGCACTGCTCAAGAGAGATCTTGTTGGGCCACTGGGAGTGAGATAATCAACAAGGAGCAGCAATGCCATCAACTTCTGGAAAATGTGCTGCACTGGGGCTTCTATCCAGCCAAAGTTACACACTGGATGTCAGTATCACATCCGTCACCACAACAACCCTGGCCTCAAAAGCTCCACGGCCTCCTGCTCCCCTGCCCTGCATCCATTCCAGCACAGGACGCTGCAGCCGTCATCGCCTGTGGCACCAAAGGTACCAAAAGACACAAAACTACCACTGTGCTTGCGAGGAATCAGTGGTCCTCAGCTCCTCTTTGCTATGGCCCAGCTCCCCTCAAATGCTCCTCCAATTCCAAAGGCTGCCCGCACAGCACCTGCAAAGCCAAAGGGAACTGCTTAACACAGCTGCCACATGTTTCTCTGCTCTTAAGACACTGACACAGCCAACAACCACATTACCTTCTTGGAACCCCCGATTAGTGTGTGGCTTCATCCCTTCTTAACATGGGAGTCGGAATCTTCCAGAATACAGTTCTGTGTGTGCCAATGGAGCTATGTGATCTCCTCTTGTGTCCTGAGAGCCCTTCCATACTGACCAGAAGCACCAAGAAATGTGCTTACTGGGGAGGAATGAAACATTTCCAGCAAATGCTCCTGCTCCACAGAAAAATCTCCGAGGGTCTCAGGCCCAGGACAGGTGCTGTGTCAGTGTTTGAGGACTGGGACCAACCTGGCCTGGCTGCAGCAAACCCTGCAGAGGGGTGGGCTGGGAGGGAGAAGCCCAACCTGTGGTTATGTGGCCTCAATGGCCAACAGGGATTGAACCTCTGGGTTGCTTTCCATAGTCAGCAGCTTGGAGGAGCTTTGCCCGGGGCAGCAGGGAAAGAGAAAAGAAGGTGCAAGTAGAGTCGTTGGCAAAGACTGTGAGTGGGGAGCTCCAAGGAAGTGTTTGAGGCAGCACATGGAGCCAGCGCGGGGGCCCTGGTGAGGTGCCCACAGGCTGTTCATGGGGGAATATGTGCACAGAGGAGGCCCCGGGGGCCCTTCTGCCACCAGAGGCAGCTGCCTGAAAACACGGGCACAGGGGAGCTCTCGAGGCTCCCTGGGAATGCCGGCAGGTTTGTTTTGTTACTGCCTTTGCACCAGGGAGGTGCACAAAGCTGGAGCCTGTCTGAGGCGGGTGAATCAAGCAGAGCGACCCCAGCGCAGGGAGGGACAGTCTGGGGGTCCGTGCGTGCCATCCTTGGGGAACTTCCCCCCGATTCTCCCCCGCCCCGGTCCCGCCCTCTGCCACCAGGGGGCAGCACAGGGCTATCGTTCTGCGCAGGCGCGGAGTTCCCGCTGGAGGGCGAGGCCGTACTCCATTTCCCGGCGGGCATGGGAGGCCGCGGGGCGCTGTTCAGTGTGTCACTTCCGCTGCGTCTGGGCTGACCTGGCTCTGTGGCGGCGGCGGCGGCGGAGACAGACGGTAAGGGCGGAGCGGCCGCCGGGGCCGATCGGAGCCGTGTCCTCGACGCTCGGGGCGGACGGGGAGGCGGTGGGAAGGGTCTATGGGGGAGGCTCGGCTGTGGGCTCTGAGGGGCCGGGAGGGACCGGCCAGGCCCTGTCGCTGGAGAGGGTCGGTGTCTCCCGCGGGCAGCGGTGGGTGAACCCGGACTGAGCCCCTGTGCTGCGCGGATGGGCAGAAGCAGGCCACCCGGGCTGGACACGCTGGTATGCGGCCGGAGCAGGGCAGGACTGGGGGGAAGGAAGGGGCCTCTGGCACAGGCAGCGGGCCGGGCTGCGGCGCTGCAGGGGGGTCCGTGACAAACCCAGGAGGTTCAGCGAGGCCAAGGGCAGGTGCTGAACGTGAGCCAGGGCAACTCCAAGCACAAACACGGGCTGAGGGAGAATGGATGGAGAACAGCCCAGAAGATAAGGACTTGGGGGCGTGGGTTGACAAGAAGCTCAACGTGACCCAGCCACGTGCACTGGGAACCCAGAAAGCCAACGCTGTGCTGGGCTCATCCCCACAGTGTGGGCAGCCCGTGAGGTGGGAAATTCTGCCCCTCTGCTCTGCTGAGGTGAGAACCCCCCCCGCAGTGGTGACTCCAGCCCTGGGGCCTGCAGCACAGGAAGGATGTGGAGCTGCTGGAGCAGGTCCAGAGGAGGCCACGGAGATGGTCTGAGGGCTGGAGCCCCTCTGCTCTGGACACTGGCTGGGAGAGCTGGGGATGTTCAGCCTGGAGAAGAGAGGGCTCCAGGGAAACCTTAAAGCCCTTCCAGTGTCTAAAGGAGCTCCAGGAGAGATGGAGGGGGACTTTGGACAAGGGCCTGGAGTGATTGGACAAGACTTCCCACTACCAGACGGCAGGGTTAGATGGGATACTGGGATGAAATTCTTCCCTGTGAAGGTGGTGAGGCCCTGGCACAGGCTGCTTGGAGAAGCTGTGGCTCCCCCATCCCTGGAAGTGTACAAGGCCAAGTTGGACAAGGCTTGGAGCAACCTGGTCTAGTGGAAGGTGTCTCTGCCCATGGCAGATGGGTGGAACTGGATGGGCTTCACGATCCCATCCAAGCCTAACCACTCTGTGACTGTGGAGAGTGGAGCCCCTGACATTGGAGCAGTTTTTGCATTTCTCAGCCCCACCAAGTGTCCACACGGGTCCTGTTTATAATGTCCCTATGGTCTCCTTGTCCTCTCAACAGGGCAGCTCCTGGGGCACTGGGTTTGGTTGAATTGGGACACCTGGCTTGGAGAGGGACTTTTGGGGATCATGAGGCTGCTGGAGGGAGTTGATGAGGCTGTTGGAGGGATTTGGTGTTTCCTCAGTGGCTGGAAATAGGAAATAAGAGCAAATGTTGGAAGTGAGGAGCTGGTGCTTTCTGCGAAGAACTAACTGTTGTGTAAGACGGTGCTGGAAAGCAGCCAGGCTTCACAAGGGCAATTAACTGTTAATTGCTAAAACTGATGAAACTGTTAATTTCCAGAGCTTTCAAAGTTACTGGAAGAGGCTTTGTGATCCAAGAGCTTTGCTCATTACTGAGATGTGCAGAGCCCAGAGTTGGATGCGATGATCCTTGTGGGTCCCTCTCAACTTAGGATGTTCGATGATTCTGTAAAGGGCCGTGATACTGGCTGGGGCTTTGAAAGGGGAGGAAACTGTTGACTTTTCTTCCATGGCTGCAGATCTGGGACATGGCTATGCCAATTCTTACAGCCTCCCAGAAGAGAGTTCAGAGATTTCAAACAATCAGTGACATTCCACTGACCTGTGTTTCCAGATGAAGCTCCTGCTCCTCACCCTGTGTGCCCTGGTGTCTGTGTCCCACTGTGAGGATGGTGCCAGGCTCCTGGCCTCCAAATCTCTGTTAAACAGATACGCGGTGGAGGGCAAGGACTTGACTTTGCAGTACAACATCTATAATGTTGGCTCAAGGTAAGCCCTGTCCAGGCTTCAGTATGAACCAGGAGCAAACATTCTGTGTGTGGCTGCAGGGCAGGAGGTGATTTCTGAGCTCCGTGATGTGCTGGTGCCTTTGCTCCCTTGAACTCTGAGCTTTCCAGCAGTCCCTGAAGGGTTGACCCTGCAATTTGCCTTTCCCTTCCTCTTCCCTTGTCCCTGCTTTCCACTTGTGGCTGCTCAAGCTGTCAGTCCAGCATGGACATGTAGCTCCTGTGGTGTCCTGGGACACTCTGCTCCCCATGCACACAGCTCTCTTGACTGGCTTTGTGAGCTCTTTTGCACTTTTTTTTTTTTTTTAAATAAAAATTCCTTTTTCCTGTCAGGACTTCTCTAAAGACCTGACAAAGATAAAACAGAACTTCCACAATGCTGGTAAAAAGCTTTATTCTCAGAATGAAAAGCTGATTGGATAAAATGCAGGAGAGTATTAAAGTGTTTGTTTTTTTGGGGTTTTTTTTAGATTTTTTTAAAGGCAGAGTCATGTATGCTGAGTGCAGTACTGCTGAGAGGAGTGTTTATGGCATTGCAATATTGGACTCGTACAATATTAATGAGATACTGTAACTTTATAGGTGGGATTTGTTTATTATTTAGGCCAAAGGGTGTGTCTGTGGGATGGTATCTGCCAAATTCTATTGTGGAAAAACCAGTGTATTTCCTGTCTTTGTGGCTGTTTCTCTCAGCTGTGCCGCCTTCTCTCTGCAGTCTCTCCATAAGACACCTCAACTCTCCTCACCATGTTGGGTTGGTGACTTTTCCTCTTTCACAAATCAGTTCTTCCATTGGGTCAGGAGGGAACTGTCAGCCCACTTTGCTGCAGATCCCATGAGCAGATGCCAAGTCTTAAGATTCCATTCTCATCCCTGCCTTTGTTGTGTTCAGTGCTGCCCTGGATGTGGAACTGTCGGATGATTCCTTCCCCCCAGAGGATTTTGGCATCGTCTCTGGCATGCTCAATGTCAAGTGGGACAGGATCGCTCCGTATCTTTTAATGGTTTGAAATTTTCTTCCCCCTGAGCATCCTGCAGCTTCATCCTATCTTCATGCCCTGTCCCAGAAATTCCCACATGCCAGAGCCTGGACAGGGTGCCCAATCCAAATGCCCGCTCTTCTGGATGGTGCTTTGTAAAATGAAAGCTCCTTGCAGACAGGACCAGGTCCCTAAGTTCCTCTGCCTGGGGAGGAGCAGCTGGGTCAGCCTCGGGGGGAGGTGGGTCGGGCTGTCTGTGATCATAAGCATTCGGATCTGTCAGCAGCACTGACTTTTCCACCTGTGTTTTCTTCCTGTAATGAAATCCAACCGTTTTCCTTAACGCCCGGCTCCCAGAGCGAGTAACGTGTCCCACACCGTGGTTCTGCGGCCTCTCAAAGCTGGTTACTTCAACTTCACCTCTGCCACCATCACGTACCTGGCACAGGAGGGAGGACAGGTCGTGGTAAGTGGACGATTTAGAGGAGCCCTGCAGATACCCCTGACAGTGCTCTTGCAGCAGCCTGGTCGGGGTGATGTCCCTGAGCTCTCACCCTGCCCAGCTCTGCCCCAAGAAGGAAAGTGGTAAAGCTTGTCTTTTCCCTGCCTCTTCCAGGTTGGTTTCACTAGTGCTCCCGGGCAAGGAGGAATCCTGGCTCAGCGTGACTTCGACAGGAGGTTCTCCCCTCACTTTGTAAGTACCTTTCAGCTGACAATGGAAATTGCACTGCAGCCCAGCACAGTGGCTTCCTGCTGCACATGGTGTGTGTGGTTTGTCCTGCAGTCACCTGGAGAGCTCCAGTGGTATTGCAGTTAATCCCTGTCAGTTCTCCATAGGAGTATCACAGAAGCAGCCAAGAGTTTCCACCCCAGCTCCCTCTGTGGAAGAGCTGCACTGTGGGATTTGAGCCAGAAAATTGGAGAGTAGAATCTTAGAACCTTCTAGGTTGGAAGGGACCTACAAGGATCCTGGAGTCCAACTCCCGGCCCTGCAGAGGACAACCCAACAATCCCACCAAGTGCCTGAGAGCGTTGTCCAAACTCCTTGAGCTCTGTCAGGCTTGGTGCTGTAACCACTTCCCTTGGGAGCCTATTCCAGTGCCTAATCACCCTCTGGGGGAAGAACTTCTTCTAATATCCAACCTAACCCTCCCCTGACACAGCTCCATGCTGTTCCCTCAGCTCCTGTCACTTGTCACACAGAGCAGAAATTGGTGCTGCCCCTTGTGAGGAAGCTGCAGGCTGTGGCAAGGTCTCTTCTTGGTCTCCTCCTCTGGCCTCATTGTTCTAAGACTCCTCTGGACTTAACTTGTATGGACTTTTCTCCAACCATTTCTCCCTCTAGTTGGATTGGGCGGCATTTGGTGTGATGACCCTGCCCTCCATCGGGATCCCCCTGCTGCTGTGGTACTCGAGCAAGAGGAAGTACGACACCCCCAAGACCAAAAAGAACTGAGTGGAGAAAAATGCCACCAGCACTCTAGAGCTTGGGAAAGGACAGTCATGACCCCCCCAGAGCAGTGGGTGCTTTTGGGTTGCACTGTCCCCTGCCAGGCATTGCCTGGGCTGTGCTTCAACCCTCTTGGCAAAGGGACTTGATCGCTGTGATTGGGTGTCTTCTGGGTTTTTAAAAAAGAAACAAAGAAAACAGTAAAAAACCCAACTAAAAGTCCCAAAATGCTTTGTCAGCCCCTTTCAAGCAGGAATCCCCCCCTGTTCCTCTGTAGCCGTGGCGATACGAGTGTGTAACTGCCCAGAGGGTTTGTGGGGCTCTGCCCCCTGTGCTACCTCCCAGCCCCCATTTGCCCTGCTGCATCTTCTCCAGTGTCCTGTCTCGGGGCCCCTCTGTTGCTGCGTGCCCTATGGGAAGGAGCTTGCTCTGGTGCACCACAGACCTGTTTTGATAGAAGATGTCAGAGCTGCTGCTCTACCGAAGGGGCAGTACTGGAGGACCCTGTCAATGCTGTTCTCTGTCACACCAGCTTGCCCAGGGCCATGGAGACTCTACTGTAAAGAGATGTGGGAGGAGAGCAAGGAGGAGGATTTTAAATTCCTCAAGAATGAGGTGCACCGATCCCCAGACTGTCCCCTCCTGCACTGGGGATGCTCTGCTTAACTCACCCCGCCCCAGACAGGGTCCAGCCTCTGGGTCCCCAGAGATCAGGACAAGTCCCAACCTCCCTGGTGCAAAGGCAGTAACAAAACAAACCTGCCGGCATTTCCAGGGAGCCTCGAGAGCTCCCCTGTGCCCGTGTTTTCAGGCAGCTGCCTCTGGTGGCAGAAAGGTCCACGGGGCCGCCTCTGTGCACATATTCCCCCAGAACAGCCCGTGTGCATCTCACCAGGGCCGCCTCGCTGGCTCCATGTGCTGCCCCAATGCCCTTTCATCCTAGGGCTCCGAGTTCGGAGCCGTTGCCAACAGCTGTCCCTGTGGGCGACACTAAAGGACCGTCTGGGACACAAAATGGCTGCCGGGGGTTTGGGGGGGGGCACCCCCTGGCCGTGAGGGGACACCGGAGCCACGGGTGGGGCTGCCTTAGGACCCGCCGCTCCCCCGGGACCACTCTCTGAGGGGGGAGGGGGACGTTGAGGACTTTGGCTCTCAGAGCGAGCTTGGCCGTTGCATCTCCGCCCCGGCGCCCTTCCGTGTGTAGGAACTCACTCTGCCTCGCCGCGCCCCGGGTACGCGCATGCGCACTCCACTTCCCTCGTGGCCCCGCCCCGCCCCCGGGTGTCACTCACCAGCCGGAGGTCGGTGGGCGTTCCCGGGGTGAGGCGGTGCCGTTCTGATTGGCCTCCGGGAGCGCGCCCGCGTCGCGATTGGCCGGCGAGGGGCGCGGGGCGGTGCGCGCCGTGGCGGCCCCTTGAGGCGGCAGATCCGGGGCTCCAGAAGGTTCCGCCGCTCTCCAGCCGCCGCGATGATGGGCCCGCGCCCCGTCCTGGTCCTCAGTGAGTGCTGCCTCCCCGGCCCGGCCCCCCCGGCGGGGTCCCAGGGTGGAGGGTGAGGGAAGGGCAGCGCCGCGCCCCCACCCCGCTTTGCTGCTCGGCCTCCCCGCCGCCATGTTGGGTCCCCTCATGGCCGGGCGCTCCCTCACGGAGCGCGGCCCAGGCGGGCCCGCTCTGCTCCCAGGGGTTCGCCGGGCACCGCTGCCGCCACCGGCGCGTCTGAACTGCCTCTGGTAGCCCCCTACCCACAGCTTCGGCCTGGCCGCTCTATGCGCCCTGCGCGGAAGATCTCTGGCCCCCGCTGCTGTCAGGCCTTTCCCGGCAGCTCTCCGGTTCTCTTTCCCGTTTCTTGTCGGGCCTTTTTAGCGAGTTTCTTTGTGCTACCCCGTTTGAATCCCCTGTGAACCCCAGTTCTCAGGCCCCCCAGCATTGGAAGCTCATGCAGCTGCCCGAGCGAGTCCAGAGGAGGCCACGGAGATGTTCCGAGGGCTGGAGCCCCTCTGCTCTGGAGCCAAGCTGGGAGAGCTGGGGGTGTTAACCTGGAGAGAAGGCTCCTGGGAGACTTTAGAGCTCCTTCCAGTGCCTAAAGGAGCTCCAGGAGAGCTGGAGAGGGACTTAGAACAAGGGAGAATGGCTTCCCACTGCCAGAGGGCAGGGTTAGATGGGATATTGAGAAGAAATTCTTCCCTGTGAGGGAAGTGAGTCACTAGCATAGGCATAGGTTGCCCAGAGAAGCTGTGGCTGCCCCCTCCCTGCAGTGTTCCAAGGCCAGGTTGGACGGGGCTCGGAGCAACCTGGGATAGTGGAAGATGTCCCTGCCCGTGGAAGGGGTTTGGAACTAGATGGTCTTTAAGTCCCTTCCAACTCAAACCATTTTATGATTCTCTCACCGCTCTCCAACACAAGGATTTATTTCTGCTTGGGTATCGCATTCCCATCTCTCCATCTGCTCCATTCCCTATTAGCTTAGGAGGCAGACTGTTGGAGCCCAGGGCCCCTTTTGTTCTGTCTTACACCTCTCCATGTGGATGCACCTACTTCTGAGTAAATCTGTGCATACCTGGGCCAGGCTTGTAGTAGCAGAAGAGCAGCCTTCAGCTCTAGGGCAGAACCTGTTGACAGCTGGTCCCCAACTGTGATTGTGAGCCTGTGGTACCCCGGGGGCTGCTCACCCTCATGTGCCAAAGGCAACGTCAATGGCTTAACTTCATGTTCGCCCAGTTCTTTGAACTGTGCCTAGGCCTCTGTAACTTTTTGTGACTGAACAGTGCTGTGCAACAGCACCTCCTCGGCCATGTGGGATCTGGCAGATCCTAGTGAGTCCCTGTAGTTTGATTTTCTGGGGCAATAGGTTTCTGTTTCAGGGTTGCAAAGCTTTGTCTCAGGATGCTCACAAGGAGTTCTGTTATAATAGGGAGTGTTTTTTGCTGACGCTCTTCTGTCAGTGTGTTTCTCATCATGACTGCAGTATTTATAATATAAACTCTGAATTTAGAACTGGTCACATGTCATATGTGTGTGACTGAGAGGTGTGGCTGCATCCTTACTGCATTGTACTTGATAGTACTTGATTAAATTCATTTTTTCTGTGTGCTTTAGGTCAGAACACAAAACGTGAGTCTGGAAGAAAAGTCCAGACAGGAAACATCACTGCTGCGAAGGTACCAAATTCTCGTATCAGGCTGTTTTGATTATTCTTTTTTTTCTCCATGTGTGTGTATTTTTATATTTCTGAGGGAAAGCTGGATCTGAAGCATATTTTCTCTAGTCTATATGAACCCAGAATAGAAGAAGCAACATAGAAAATAATTTCCTGTGTTAACAGAAGATATTTTTATGCTTTTATATAAAAATTCTGTATAAAAAATAAAACATCTGCACTATTTGTGTAAGGGGTGCCCTATAACTGCACATAGAGGGGTTTAACCCACCAAACCTCCTTTCTCTGCAAAGTCTGAAAGCAGTTTTGACATCTGACTGAGATAATAATACAGTGTAGTACCAGTGCCCTTATAATCCCTGCGTTCTCATTTCCAGACAGTTCTTAAACCTTGTCTGCATCTCAGCCATGGCAGAGTTGTTGGGTCGCTTAAATTTCACAGGGACTGCTGGTTTCAGACCCACTATGGGGTTTTTTTAGACTTTTTGACGCTTACCTGTAGTACTTCATTTCTTTGGTTTCCCCTAGACCATTGCTGACATTATCCGAACATGTTTAGGACCAAGAGCTATGATGAAGGTAAGAACTTGTGCTGTTCTGTGGGGTGTTTCTAGGCAGCTGCATCACCAATGTTGCAGCACAAGTATTGGTTTTCTTGTGGTTGCAGATGCTTTTGGACCCCATGGGTGGCATTGTGATGACCAACGATGGCAATGCTATTCTTAGAGAAGTAAGTTTCTCCTGAAGGATTGTCTTCTTTAACATGTGAGTTGGAATATTCTGGAGTCTTGGGTGCCAATAGAGCTGTATGATCTCATCTGTCCTGAGAGCCAGAAAGGTGCTCACTGGGGAGGAGTGAAACATTTCCAGCAAATGCTCTTGTTCTGCAGAAATGTAGGTTTGATCCTGGGATTGGAAGTTTTCATGGAGTTTTTATAAGACTGATGTAAAGGCTTTGGTAATTGTAGCTATAATCAGTTGCATCAAGATCTTCTGAGTAGACAGCGATATTCACAATGCCACGTAATGATACCAAGAAATTATTTTCTCTCTAGTACAAGTGGTGTTGAAAGAACATCCAAAAAACTCTAATGCCTGAAAAACGGTGAGGGACACAACATTGTAAAATACAAAGGCTTGGTTTTGGTCAAAAAAGAAGGAAGAGCTTTGCTGTGGTTGTGCAGAATGCCTTTAAAACTGTATTAAAGCTGTGATATTTGTTCCATTGAGCAACGCAAGATGTTTCTGCTTTAGTATTCTGGAACAAATCCATACCCCTTGCTCCTGCACAGATCCAAGTCCAGCATCCAGCTGCAAAATCAATGATAGAGATCAGCCGCACGCAGGATGAAGAAGTCGGAGACGGGACCACATCTGTCATTATCCTTGGTAAGGAGGCTGACTCAGACTGTTTAGAGGCTGGAGTTTGCCCTCTTTGCTTATCAGGGCCCATAATGAGTTATTTACCAACCTTAAAATGGATAATTTATTTTTTTTTTACTGTGCAAGAGCATGCTTTGTTCATGAGACCCTTAGGTGATCAGCTTCATGCTTTGGGAAGTTGTGCTTTCCCTGGGATAACCACCACTAAGGGTAAAGAAAGGTATAGGTGATGTTAGAGCTCCTTGCATGGATAGAAGATACATTTTGTCTGGTATGCTACTCTTCTGTCTTGAGTGGCAATTATCCTCCTAATTTATCTGAGGGATTTTGATTTATTTTAAATTTTTTTTTAGCTGGAGAGATGCTCTCTGTTGCTGAACACTTTCTTGAACAGCAGATGCACCCAACTGTGATCATCTGGGCTTATCGTAAGGCTCTGGATGACATGATCAGTATTCTGAAGAAAATTGGGTAAGTATGGGCTGGTGGGAGTTAGAAAGGAGGGATGTGGGCTTTCTGTACTGCTTCAAGCAGCTGCTGCTTTAGGCAGTTATGTTAGAATACAATTAACATAATTGGAGAGGGACTCAAAGGGACAAATAGCTTGGAGTAATACTCAGTTTGCTCTTTGGTTTTTCTTTGTCTCAGCACTCCAGTGGATGTGAACAACAAAGAGATGATGCTTAAAATAATAAAGAGTGCGATAAACACAAAGGCAATAAACCGCTGGTCTGACTTGGCCTGTAGCATCGCTCTTGATGCCGTTAAGACCGTGGAGTTTGAAGAAAATGGCAGAAGGGAAATTGATATTAAAAAATACGCAAAAGTAGAAAAGGTGAGTGTGTCCTGAACTGTTTCTTATCCCTGTGTGCCCCTTTCTTGTTCTGAACTAGCTGACTGTGGGGTGCAGTGGGAAGAATTTTGTGTTACCTCTCTGCAGTCCACAGACATAACCACCCTCAAAGATATTTCAGTCAGTGCTGTTGGCTTCGCTGGTTTGCACTGCAAAGAGGGACTATTATTTCAACCCTTTTGGAATATTTGTCAAAAAGATAATTTCAGTTGCATTTGGAAGATGGAGGACGAAACGCGTTGCCAGGCAGTAGGATGTGAAAAGTTTCTTAAGCTCTTCCACAGCTTCTCACTTGAAATCTAAGTCAATATGCACTTAAAATTAAACTTTACATCATGACCTGGATGCGCTATGATTACCTGGGAGAGGTTTTCCCTTTTCTGTACATGGGACAGACAGTTTCAGGAGAAACCTTCAGATACACAGGTTCTTGTGGACTAAACTGACTCATCTCATTTCCCCCCTTCCTTGTGTCTGTCAGATTCCAGGTGGTTTTAGTGAAGACTCATGTGTTTTGCGTGGAATCATGGTGAATAAAGATGTGACCCATCCCAAAATGCGTCGTCTTATTAAGAATCCACGCATTGTCCTTCTGGATTGTTCTCTAGAGTACAAGAAAGGAGAGAGCCAGGTAATGTGGGTCCTGTTGGAGATGTCCACCACTCTTTATTTAGGACATGTAAAGTGAACAAATGCAGATGGCTTGTTAAAAGCACAAGTGGTGAAAGGCTTTCTGTGTTGTGCCTCTCAAAGACGTTGTGCACATGTGGGCTAATTCTGCTGTGGAGTCCAGAAAAACAGGAGTGAGGCCACAGCGCTTGGACTCATTGAAGCAGCTACAGCAGTTTTTGTATCTGTGTGCTGGTAAAGAGCTAAAGAAATATTTCTGAGCTTGAACTAATGCTAAGGCTCAGCTGACACGGTGTCACAGTTTATTTGATCCGTGGTGTTCATCCCTGACTCTTTCCCTGGTGATACTGGAGGAGTTTAGCTGCTTGACGTGGGGGATGTGTGTCTAACATGGTGAAGGGTTGGGATGAACACACTGAGCTGTTTACATGTCTTTTGTGCAGACTGACATTGAAATTACACGAGAGGAAGACTTTGCCCGTATCCTGCAGATGGAGGAGGAGTACATTCAGCAAATGTGTGAGGATCTGATAAGAGTCAAACCAGATCTGGTCATCACAGAAAAAGGAGTTTCTGGTAATAGCACACATGATCCTTCTTTGTGTTGAATTCATTTCACTGAGGTTCATGATGTTAAATGGTGTTAAATTCACGGTTCAGAAACTTGAAAAGAAACCAAAAAAAAACCCCAGTAGCAAATTAGCACAACTCTTCCGCAAACCTGGTGTGGAACCTAGTTTTGGTTTGTATTTTAGCTTTCTAGCAAGTAGTTGTACACTGCGGGCATTGAAGTTGGTCCTTGGTGTTGCCATGTGAACTTGGACTCTTACAATAATATTTTGCTTTTTCAGCATTTTGGAAAGATACCAAAATACAAGTGAGGCTGTCTTAAACTCTTGAGAGCTGTGCTGCCATTTTGCCTTGCAGCCTGGTTTAAGAAGCTACGTTTAGGATTTTTTCCATAATCCTTTTTGCTTTAAAGACTGGAACTAGAATAACTGAATTGATCACTGATAAACACATAAAATTTGTCACGATACCACTGATTCATCACTAAATTTGCAAAAATCTCATTTCAGACCTGGCCCAGCACTACCTGATGAGAGCCAACATTACTGCCATCCGCAGGGTGCGGAAGACTGACAACAACCGGATCGCCAGGTAAGTGCCGGCTCCTGGCTGGAGCCTGTTCCTGCTGTACATGGCATGGGCGTGTTCTGATCTTGCTCCTTCTCCCCAGTTCTTATCTGTGAGTGTCTGATGTGATGTTTTGGTGTTCCAGGGCCTGTGGAGCTCGCATCGTCAGTCGCACAGATGAGCTCCGGGAGGAGGATGTGGGAACTGGTGCCAGGCTCTTTGAAGTGAAAAAAATAGGAGATGAGTATTTTGCCTTCATCACTGATTGCAAAGAACCCAAGGCTTGCACGATCATCCTGCGGGGAGCCAGCAAGGAAATCTTAGCGGTAAGTGTGGGGAGGGTAAGCATGGGTTGCTTCACCTCCTGTCCCAGCCACATTCGTGGTGTCAGTAAGTCATGGCCAGCAGACTGTGGGCTGAGCTTTCAGCTGGTGTGGCGCTCCAGTTAATAATAAGAGGGGCAGCAGAGCTGGGGAAGGGTCTGGAGCACAAGGAGCAGCTGAGGGAGCTGGGGGGTCCCAACAGGGATCTCTGAGTCTCTCTACTGCTACCTGACAGGAGGTTGTAGCCAGGTGGGGGTCAGGCTCTTCACCCTGGTAACAAGTGACAGAACAAGAGGAAATAGCCTCAGGTTGCACCAGAGGAGGTTTAGATTGGATATTAGGGAAAATATTTTCATGGAAAATGTGGTCAGGCACTGGCACAGGCTGCCCGGGGCAGTGGTGGAGAGTTCCCATTCCTGGAGGGGTTTAACAGCCATGTGGATGTGGCACCTGGGGACATGGGTTAGTGGTGGCCTTGGCAGTGCTGAGGGAATGGTTGGACTCTGATCTTAGAGGGGTTTTGTAACCTCAGTAATCCTGTGATCTGTGCCTGTTGCAGGAGGTGGAGCGCAACCTGCAGGATGCCATGCAGGTGTGCCGGAATGTCCTCATGGACCCACAGCTGGTGCCAGGCGGGGGAGCCACCGAAATGGCTGTGTCCCATGCACTGACCGAGAGGTCCAAGGGCATGACAGGTGTGGAGCAGTGGCCCTACCGTGCAGTGGCCCAGGCTCTGGAGGTCATTCCCCGGACGCTGATCCAGAACTGTGGTGCCAGTACCATCCGTGTTCTGACCTCACTCAGGGTAAGGCATGGGGCACTAGGAGGGAGTCATCCCCTTCCTGCTCTGCACAGCCCTAGGGATCAGTCACCCTTCATAGCAATGCCTTTGTCAGGCTGCCAGTAACGTTCTTATATGAACTCCAAAATTGAGACTATTCTAACGGCCTGTTACTGTTTCCTGAGCCCATGGTCGCTGTGAGCTTCTAGAGGGGAATTTGCTGTCTCACCCTACACCTGTCTTTCTGCTTCCAGGCCAAGCACACCCAGGAAGGCAGCCAAACATGGGGGGTGAATGGGGAGACTGGAGCCCTGGTTGACATGAAAGAGCTAGGGATCTGGGAGCCCTTGGCTGTCAAACTGCAGACCTACAAAACAGCCGTGGAGGTAAGGAGAGGTGGGAACTCCAGAGCCTCTGTGGCATATCGCTTGCGAGAAGAGGATGTCCCTCCCTTTGCACTGGGGTGCTTGGGTGGGTGTCACACATCCAGCACGGGCTGTGCAGGTATCTGAGCTTGCTGCTGTCAAAGGTGAGATGATGAGAGATGTGGGAGCCCAGACTCGGGCTTTCCCAAACCTTGGTTTTTGATCCTGTGGCTAAAATTCAGCATATTCCATCCCACCTTTTCCTCCAAATGGTTCTCACAGGGACAGGCTGCTCCCAGGGCCAGACAGAGCTGCATGTGAGCAATCCCATGCCAGCAGCATGCTGGAATTGTCAGTGCCCTGAACGCTTTATGCTGGCTGGGGCTGCTGTGTGTCAGCTGCCCCCCTCATTACAAATCCTGCCATTCTCTCACTGGTTTTGGATCAGAGGCTGTTCCTCAAAGGGACACTCTGTCTGTTCTCTGTCAGTCAATGAGAAAAGATGGGTGTCTTTGTTTCCATGGTGGAGGGTAAAGCATCCCCTTGCTGTTCCCACGTGCCTGCAAGGCACAGTGTCCCTTCTCCTGTGCTGAAAGAACCATAGGCTGGTGGTTGCATGGCATGTGAGCTGGGCAGACTGGGTTTTGTTTTTTGTGCTGAGCTCCTGACGAGCCCTGGGTGCGGGGTTTCTCTGCAGACTGCAGTTCTCCTCCTCCGTATTGATGATATTGTGTCGGGGCACAAAAAGAAGGGTGACAACCAAAGCAAGCAGCCCGCGGTGCCCGAAGCAGCCCAGGAGTGAGGGGTTGAGTCTCCACCAGAGAGAACCAGCTGCCTCGACCTTGACATGGGGATGAGCTCTCAATGCCGTGACCCAGTGCTGAGGCTGAGCTGGGGAAGGTTTGTCTGAAGTCTGGGAGGGATGGATAAAACCCTGGACGTGGGGAAGTCTGTTACTGTTGGTGTCTCTGCACTGGGGGACACTGCTCCTGGGGTGAGGGTTCCAGACTGAAACTTCTCCTCTTTGCCCCAAAATAAACATGTTGTTTCAGGCTCTGTGTGTTTAATGCCCATGGCGGAGGAGGGTGGGTGCGGGCAAGTAGGTCTGTGACAACCCCAGGAGGTTCAATGAGGCCAAGGGCAGGTGCTGAACCTGCATCCAGGCAACCCCAAGCACAAACACAGGCCCAGGGAGAAGGACTTGGGGCTGTGGATTGACAAGAAGCTCAATGTGACCCAGCTCAACGAGCCCAGAAAGCCAATGCTATGCCAGGCTCATCCCCAGCAGCCTGGGCAGCACATGATGGGGGGATTCTGCCCCTCTGCTCTGCTGAAACTCCACCTGCAGTGCTGCCTCCAGTGCTGGGCCCCCCAGCACAGGAAGGATGTGCAAGGAGGAGCAAGTCCAGAGAATGAGATACGGGGGAAAAAATTCCTTCCTGTGAGGGTAGTGAGGCACTGGCACAGGTTGCCCAGAGAAGCTGTGGATACCCTGTCTCTGGGAGGTGTTCAAGGCCAGGTGGGACAAGGCTCAGAGCAACCTGTTGGAAGGGGTTTGGACTTAGGTGATCTTTAAAGTCCCTTCCAAGCCAAAGCAGTCTTGTTCTGTGATTCCCTTTATCACTTCACTCCAATTCTGTGACAGCCCATGGAAGCAGGAAATCCCCTTCTGTGAGCCTTGGCTGGAGCAATTTCCAGCTCCATGCACGCCGCCGACAACGCAGCTTTGAGAGCACATTGGTCAAAGCAAGGCAGCGTCTGTCATGCTATTCCTTTTATTTTATTACAAAACCCGGGGCCCCCTGGTGGTTTAGTGGTTAGGATGCGGCGCTCTCATCGCCGCGGCCCGGGTTCGATTCCTGGTCAGGGGACTTCCCTGGGCAGATGGAGCTCGTCAGCCCTGTAAGGCCATCCATTTAAGAGAAGGTCACTCTAAACAAACCTACGTCCTGAGGACCTCGCTGCCACTGTCCAAGCTCGCTCGGCCCCGGCAGATGAACCTTAGGATTAAAGGGTGGGCTCAGTTCAGCGCACACTGTGTCTCACCTAAAAAATCCACTGCGCAGGCTTGAAGGGTAAAGACCTTTCCCAAATCTTTGTCCGCGAAGACTGGCCATGATGATGATGATTACAAAACCCTCAGTACCTCAACACAACTCAACCCTGCACCGAGCAGCCAGAAAGAACAGCCACAATGCAGTTGTAGCAGGATGTTCTGTCCTTGGAATGTGGTCAAGCAACTCAGAACAGTACCCTATTTGCAAGGATGTTAGTGGTGGACTTAGAGGGGGTGTATCATGCTGGGTTTGGTGTTGAATTATGCTAAAACTAGTCTAACTTAAATTACCCCAAAGTTAACATCCCAATAGTAAAGCAAAGATTTGGCAGATATGGTAAAGTATCATCTAAAAGTGCTAAACTGTCACAGTTGTGCCGGAGCCTGACAGTCAATCACCTCATACTATAAAGGTCCAGTCCACTTTCATACGGCAAGTTCTTCTAACATACACCTTCCATGGAGTGTGTGTGTGTGGAGATTCCTCCCCTGAGTGGGGGACATCTCTCAAGGTTACTCCTCGAGGCTGAGTGAAAGATATACCCACAGCTGTTGGTATGGGTGAGTTACATCAACCTCTACTTAGTAACTATTTCTTTCTTTTTTGGTAGCTTTGATATAAATGCTTGGATATAGTGCACTATACTACACTATACTATGCTATACTAGTAATTTTAGCTTCTATACTGTGTAGTAAATAATTCACATTAAGATATTTTTGTCTAACCATTTATCGTAATAAATATTTTTATATAAATATATCTGATTTGCCATCCTTAGTCCTGCAGCACAAAGTTGTACAAAGGTTCAATCGCACCTCTATAATTCCTTAAACCATTGGCAGTCTGTGACTAAGATTGGATTCAACTGCACCCGGACTCCTGTCTGAGAAGGAGTTTAAAAAGCAAGGGAACCCTTTCTGCACCTCATGACTCAATGGGAGGGCTTCTCTAATAAACTTTGTCTGAAACTCCTACTCCACCTGCAATAGAAGTTTTCTGCTCAACACAAAGCTTCCGAGAGAACAGCACCGACAGGGACCTTCCGTACGTCTCCCTTTGGGACAGAGGTGCAGCAGTATTAGAGTGTCTGCTACAGGCATATGTCCTGTGCTGAGTTGTCAATAACCAAAATAGCCTATATGTGATAAAAAAAAGTAAAAACTAATCAAAATAGTATAAAAATATAAAATTTGTAGGAGAGGGGCCAAGGGATAAACACATGTATGATTTTAACCTGTCAGGCTTTCAGTATTCAAATAACAAATTACATCAAATGACATTTGTTTGACCTGACAAGTTCATGGCTCTCAGGTGCCGCTGTTGCCCAGGGTGACTAAAATATTGGAACAAAGTAGGTTAAAAAATGCTCTATTATTGACTCTCTCCAAGGTATTTTGAAACAAGCATTGTTACATATCAGAAAGGTTACACTGGTTATGAGGAGAAAATAAACTATGTATTTTACAAAGAATTGAAGCTTTTTCTCGTAAGGAATACTGTCCATATAGTGATGCATTGCATGAACATTTGATGCCTCTGGGGTGATGGTTCTGATATGAATAATAAAGTCTAAAATTAAATAAAGTTTAAAATAAACTCTAAAATACAAAGCTAGAATAAAGACAAATAAAATAAAGCATTGAGTAAAATAAAATAAAATAAAGAACCTAAATAAAAAAGCTTAAAATCAAATATCTCTGCACTGGAGGAACTGCATCAGCCCCCTCCGAACTCAAAACATTCCCTGACTCCCAACCCTCTTCCCCCCGAAAAATACCCAAACTCCCCCTCATTGCAACCAGGTTCCGGAGGGGGGAGCAAAGCCCCCCAGAATGCCTCCCAGATCCATTTTGAGGTGTCCCGCTCCATTTTGCCTCCCCCCGCCTCTATTTGGGGTCCCCCATCCATTTTGGGGCATTATTTGAGACTTTTTGGGGGGTTTATTACTGGGACGGTGGTGCAGGGGGCTTATCGGGGTTGACCCCTGTTTTGGGGTCCTCCCCCATAGTAACGGGGTTCTCCACACATGCTCACACACGCGCGCACGCGCACACACACACACACGTGCACACTCACACAGTCGTGCACACTCACGTGTGCTCACACACACAAAAGTTGTGCATGCTAACATGTGCTAACACACAGAGTGTGCTCACACATGTCAGTGCCCTCAGGCCTAACCCCTTCCAGCACCCCCTGCACTCCCACACTCTCACATGTATGTGGCACTTGTGTCTCTGCCCTCCCCGTGTCTGTGTCTGTGTTTGGGGGATCCCAGCTGGAGATCTGACCACCCCTTTTGTACCATACCACCCCCCAGATCATCTCCAGGGTGCCCCCCCTTGCCCCTGTGACAGAGCCCTCCAAGGCCCCAGTGACATTCCAAACCTCTCAGGGGCACTCCAAAACCTCCCTAGCGAAACCCTAAAACTCACACAGGCAACCCAAAACACCCCCACTCAGTGAGTCCCCTTTTCAGCCCCCCAGACCAACTGCAACAACTACAACCAGGGTACCCCATGGCCCAGCCCCCCTATGGCCAAGCCCCCTGAAGCCAGGGTTTGGGGGTGCAGAGGAGGCTTAGGAGGGTCCCAATACTCATCCTCCCATGTCAGAGCCCCCTAAGGTGAGATTTCTGAGGAGAACCCTAAAATAGGGAGACACACTCAAAACGGAGGGAAGCAACACCAAGGGGACTGGGGGGACCCTAAAGTGGAGGGGGGGGGGCTCAAAATGTTGGGGAAACCTTGAAGTACAGAGGGGTACCCCAATATATAGGGGGAAGACCCCAGAATGGAGGGGGAAGAACTCAGAATGGGGGAGAACACAAAAATGTAGGAAAGGATTGCAAAATGGAGAGGGGATCCCAAAGTGGGGAGGGAACCTAAAATGGAAAGGGGGAATTCCGAAGTGCAGGGGAAACCCCAAAATGGGGGAAGGGGGCCAAAATGGAGGGAGAGGCACCCCAAAGTGGTGCCTCTTGGAGAGGGGACATCCCAAAATGGAGAACAGGGACCCAGAAATGGAGGCGTGACACCCCAAAATTTGGGAGTAAGCCCAAAATGGAGTAGGCATCCTGAAATTGATTGGCACCCCAACATTGGGGGGACTCAAAACGAAGGGGAACCTGAAATGGAAGGAGGGACACAAAATGGAGGGCAGAAACCCCAGATAGAGGAGGGACACCCCAAAATGAAGAAGAAAGCAGAAAGTGGAAGGGGGGAAGGTAAACATTTCAGGGAAACTCCTGAAATGGAGATTGAAGAACTCCACAGCACCCCAAAAAGAAGTGGGACCCCCATATTATGCCCACCACCACCTTTATCACCCTTTCACCCCAAATCCAATGCTGCCCACGTTTCTCAGGAGGTCAAATAACACACTTTTACTGGCAAACTTTAGAAAATAAGGGGACTTAGCAAAAGTTTAAAGGGCAACATTCAACCAAAAAAAAGCATTTCACAAAGCAATGTCTTAGCACATGCTAACCTACACAGTTTTGCAAAATTCAACCCCTCCAGCTTTAAGTAATCCAAATATCAAGAAAGGAGATTAGAAGAAGAAGAAGAGAATAGAAGGAGAGAGAGAGAAAAAGAAAGAGCATAGATCCAGCTCCCAGGAGTTCGGGAAATGGCAGGGGCAAGACCACGTGGACACCACATGTCTTTGGCTTTATCTGCTCTGGCCCTCTGTGGCCAGAGCACCCAAGTGGGACTTTTGGCTCATTGAGCACTCTGGGGCTGGACTGGGGCTCCAAGATGGGGTGTGGGGCAGTGGTCCTGCTTGTGCCAGTGACTAACAGCTGCTCCAGGGCTGGCCAAGGAGGTTCCAAGGGGCCAGAGTATGGAACAGGGCACCATTCCACCTTTGTGAAATTCAACCTGTTTCTTAACATCACCCCCCAGCCCACATACTTGAGTTGGTCCGAGCCAATAATGAATATAATAATCCAGTGTCTCACACAGTCCTCCTGTGCTGGGCACTGGTGAGTCACCTTGAGTGTTGTGTCCAGTTCTGGACCCCTCAGTGCAAGAGAGGCTGGAGCATGTCCACAGCCAGGAATGGAGCTGGGGAAGAGTCTGGAGAGTCAGTCATCAGAGCAGCTGAGGGAGCCTGGGGGGATGCTCAGCCTGGAGAAAAAGAAGATCCGGGGGACCTTCTTGCTCTCTACAACTTCCTGATAGGAGGATAGAGCCAGACAGGGGTCGCTTTCTTCTTCCAGGTATTAATTATACAATCAACAGTACATATACAAAAAATGTTCAGATCAAATTTGTTTCCAACCCACTCTGGGCAGATCTATTGTTATCTCAAACCTTTGTGCCACACACTAGGTACAAAATGAGTTTGTCATGGTATTCTTCAATTTGGTACGCCCACTAAACCCATGTGCTACTCCACCCTGCCCCCGTCCAACTTGAGACACAAAAGGCAAAGATCATGGCTTGAGAAAAGAACAATTTACTGAAAACAGCAATGAGATATGGAAACAAGCAGTAGCAGCAAGAATATTAGTTAAAAAAGCAAATAAAAGAGAGAGTGATTCACATACAAAAAATGCTCACCACGGGGCTCATGGACCTAACCACAGCCACACTACCCCAAGCACACGAGAGCCCTTCCTTCTGGAAAAAAGCAACTTCCTTCCCCCCAGCCCTGGTTTTGACCTGAGGCGATATAATATAACCTCTGGGTCCTAGCCATGCCACCTTCCACCTACAGCAAAAAACTAACCCCGCCCTGGCCAGAACCAGGACACAAGGCGAAGGAAGGAAAGGGAGAGGTAAGCCAAGGCAAATCCAGGCAAGGGAGTGGAAGGCAAGAAAAGGCAAAGCAGGGGTAGGAAGTGAAAGGCAAGAGAGTGGTAGCAAAGGCAAGACAAGGAGGTGGTAGGAATGGCAAGGCAAGTGAGGAGTAGTCAAGGCAATGAAATGGAGGGGTAGGCAAGGCAAGACAAGGGAGTTGTAGTCAAGAAAAGGCAAGCAATGAGTAGGCAAGGCAAGGCAATGCAAGGGAGGGGAAGGGAAGGTTTGGGAAGGGAAGGTTTGGGAAGGTTTGGGAAGGTTTGGGAAGGGAAGGTTTGGGAAGGGAAGGTTTGGGAAGGGAAGGTTTGGGAAGGTTTGGGAAGGTTTGGAAAGGGAAGGGAAGGTTTGGGAAGATTTGGGAAGGTTTGGGAAGGGAAGGGAAAGGAAGGGAAGGGAAGGAAATGCAAGGGAAGGGAATGCAAGGGAACACAAGGGAGGGGTAGGCAAGAAAAGACAATATGTGTAGGCGAGGCAAGGCAGGGAATGGCAAGGCAAAGGAGGGGGAGGTAAAGCAAGGCAAGTCAAAACAACTTCGGTATAGGCAAGGCAGGGGAAGGGAGGAGTAGTAGACACAAGGTAAGGGCAGGATCAGAAGGGAAGGAAAGGACATGGACCCAGTGTTCCAAGTGCAGATGATAGACTGCAGCAGCCATGAGCAGCTTTCTGTCCTGATACATTTTGTGTGAGAGCAGTTCCCGACATTTACAATTATCGAGTTGGTTTTGGAATTCGACTTCTAAAAGGGGATCACTGCTCTTCCTTAGAAATGACAGTGTTTGTGCTGCAAATGATTGGGTACCCAGGGAGTAAAAGGAACAGCAAGAGTCTTTTATCTGGCACCTTTTGTGTGGGAGCAATATCACGATGTATTCAATTTTGCAGGTTGTCTTCACATTTCAGAGGTGGTCGATGTAAGCAGCTATCCCGAGTCTTGAGTCACCCTGTGTGCAGATGAATAGACTGCCTAGGAGAGGCAAAGCCCCTGTAACAGTGTTCTGGCATCTTTGTATGGGAACAATACCAAGATGTATTCTATTTTGAAGGTGTGGACATAGTTCTCTTTGGCAAGGAAACCAATTTTGCATCCACACTTTGGGTGATTTAGAGAGTGTCTTGGAGAATTTAATTACTTTTCCCCATATTCAGTGTTATTGAATGGAAGCGTTGACCTGGTAGAGCAGGAATGTAAAAGCCAAGATGTTGAGCTTTTTGTCTTTTAGTGTCAGAGATGTGGTTCAGTTCAGATGTGGATCCTGACTCTGTGAGACTGAAGGATTATAATGCTACTCAGAGCTGAGAAGAAAAGTGCAGAGTATCGAGGTGTGTGGTGCAGTTCAGTGCGTGCAGCTGAAGGTAGAACCAGCAACAGTTTTTTCACCTGGCACTTATGTGATCTGTCTTTTGCTAGATATTTTCAATTTTGGAGCTGGACTCTGAGAGAGTGAAAAGAATTCCTAGTACATATAATTGGGAAGGGGCCATGTTGCTGCTTGAGTGTGATGCAAAAAAAAGTTTGCAAATGGAAAGGGAAGGTCAGTGTAATATTTCTGGCCTGACACAATTTGTTTGAGAATAGTGACTAGACTTGTTCAACTTGGATCTGCAGTTTAGCCGATTTAGCGATAATTCTGGTACATTTACTTCTTTTGCAAGTCCATACCGCCATCGTGTGGTGTTTGTGAACCCGTGACAGTGACAAGATCTTTGTTCTGGCACCATTAGTGTGGAAGTAGTTAGTGGAGGGTTTCAGTTTTGGATCATGGCTCTTTGAGACTGAAAGAATGTGATCCTGCATATAGCTGGGAAGGAAGGCAAACTGTCTCGTTGGCAGTGAAGTTTTATAAATTGCAAAAGAAGGGTTCAGTCCAGGACTGAATTTCTTTTGGAACTTTTTCTGAGGGACCAGATGCTGAACAGATATAGTTTTATATCTGTCATGGTTTGAGATATCCCCAAAATCTAATTCCCTAGTACTAGCCCCCTGTCACATCTCAATCCAATGTGAGATGGGTTTTTTTCCAGACAAAACACACCAGACTCCAAATGGGGGAAAGGGAATATATTACAATGACTGTACAAATAAATATTATAATACATTATACGCACGATCACAACTATCTCTACCATGACATAAGTATTTACAATGGATCAGATCTCTTCTCCCCTCCAAATAAAAATCCAGGAGGGAAGAAGGACAGATCCCTTCCGGTCTCTAAGCAGAAGTATCTTCTACAGCAGCAATCTGTCCTCTCCACATGCAGCAGCTGATAGCTGGATTTCTGCCAGCACTCACGAGGGAGGCCTCCAAGCCTCTCTCGGCCCCTTGACACAGGTAAAGGGGTCTTCTGTGGGCTACGTCACCCCAGACAAAGGTCGTTCTATCACGGTCATATCACGAGATGCAGGGGGTCTTCGTGACAGTCTGGTATCTTCAGGAGATTCAAGCTCCTTGCAGGACCTCTGTGCCCTGCCTTAGGCTGCGAGCTTCTTTGTAGCTTGCAGCAAGGGAGGGCCCCCAAGGCCAACCTCCCACACTGTCCTGGCTGAGCTCTCAGGATGACTGAGCTTCTAGCTCCTCTCTGCAAGTACTGTAGCACTCCAAGGCTCTTCTCCTTAATAGGAGTTCATCTTCCTCCTTTCCAGGAGGTCTCAAAGGAGTCTGGGGGGTCTGGTTCAGTTCTTACCCCCAAAACTCTGTAGCTCTGCTACTGACTCTTTTTTCTCGGTTCTCCGAGACAACTCGGTGTCTTCCTTACTCAGTTGCATGCTGTTTCTGCTGCTTCTCTGGTTCAGTTCTTGTCTGTTCTGGTTCTTAGCCAGAGTCTCTGGATGCTGCGTCTGCCGCTGCTCTCTATGCTCACTCACAGTGGAGAAAACTTTCTCAGCTCTCACCTGCAGGCACTTAGCTCAGTTTTATGCTGTTCCAGGTCCCCGCAGGCCCCCCGCTGGGGGCTGGGGGCCAAAGCCCCCATGTGGGGCTCTGAGCCCCTTCCTTGTGGCTCTACAACATGGCCACCTCTCCTACAACAACCAAACTACAACTCTTCTGTTTGGTTGTGGTATGTTTACATTTTGCAGGAGCGCCCATTGGACAAAACTTCAAAACTTCCAGGGGTTTTACCATTTTCTTAGCCTCTGGGGGAAAACAAGGTTCAAACCACTACAATATCTTATCTTTCTGAAACTGAAAGTGTATGAGAGTACATAATCTGAGCAGGAAAATGCAGAGAACTGCACAGTGTGGTTCAGTTTATGAACTGCAAGAGGAAAGTGAAGGCCAGCAATGGCTTTTTGTACTACGACTTTTATATGGGAGTGATTGCTGGACTTTCTAACTTTTGAAGATGAGCTCTGCAAGACTGAGAGATTATGATGAAGCTGAGCAGAAAAGTGCCTATCTCCAGGGCTTGAGTTGCTTTTCAAAGGATGTGAGTTAAATGTCAAGGCAGCAAGACCTTTCTCATCTAGCACACTTTGTGACCGAGATTTTTGCCAGTTTGTAGTGGGTTCATTAAGAGTGAAAAAAAAATGATGACATATTCATCTGGAAAGAAAAAAAACATAACACCTGTGTGCATGTGTGTGTAGTGCAGTTCGCAGCCTGCAAAGGAAAGGTGATGCCCAGCACTGTTTTTTTTCTGGAAGTTCAAGGTGGAGAGAGCAACAGCTTGCTGAGTGGGCACCTTCTGTGACCAATATTTACGACTGACAGTTTAGGTACAGGAATCTCTGCAAGACTGAAAGAATGTGACAGTACTTAGAGTATGAAAGGAAAGTTCATAGCCCAAGTTTCCAAACACAAGGGGAAAGGTCTGAGAGAGCTTTTTGTCCTGGCACATTTATCTGTGTGAGATGAAGCCAGAAACTGTTCAGTTTAGATTCAGACTGCAAGAGTGCAAAGAATGTGATGGTAGGAAAAGCGGAGAAGGAAACTACCTGGCACTGACATGTTGAAACAGAAGCAGTTTCCTGGACACATTTTTCTGTGCAGGAAGTACATGGAAATTTCAGACTCTGTGAAACTGAACGTGCTTGACGCTACATATAGCAAATACTGAAAGTGCAGTTGATGCCTTAAAATCCATATTATATAAGATTTTATTCGATAGTACTTTAAGCTTGCTAAGCACCTTTGTATAAGATTTCTAAAAATGACGTTTAACATTCGTTGTCAAGAATCCCAACAGACAAAAGGTTTTAGCAAGGTGAAGAGCTACTATCTGCAGAAATGTTCTAAGAAATAGATATAAGAGTCACACCACTTCTGATATAAGTAGTAAAAACTACCTAGAAGTCTTGAAGATGTTCCAAGGAGGACAGAGATGATAAAGAAGACAAAGATGAAGATGAAGGGATGGTCGTTTTGAGACCACAGACTCAAACTCGGGAGGTGTGGTGAGGGTGGTTCAATGGGATGGATGGATGTAACGGATGTGGTAATGTCCAAATACTGTAATTAGAAACTGAATATTGTAATTAGATGATAGTATAAAGTTGTAAAGGCAGTGGGGTGTGAAATATATTTTTGTGTGCTAATGGCACCACAATTAAAGAACTGCTTTTTGCCTTGTAATACACGAAACTGTGCAGAGAATTATTTCTCCAACTTTAGGCAACACAGTGCACCATGGTTGTGTGTGCAGTTTACGGACTGCAGTACAAATACAAGTTTGTAAATGGAAGGGAAGGTCTACAGGGAACAGAGATTATATGACTTTGGGAGAAACTTAGAAGGGGAACTTGGCAAGATAAATGCAGACGTGGTGAGATACATACTTGTGTGTGGGAAACTGCTCTAGTGTTATATTTTCATGGACAGAGAACGCTTAACTAAAAAGTAGATACAGAGAAAGGCTAATAATAGGAATTTACTGCTGATGTAGCGGGGTATATAAATATAAATGGTGAAAGAACTGTAATAAATGATTCCATGTATACCACACTCCTTGGAGTCTGTCCCCGAGTATGTCACGAAGGTCAGTAAAGTCCTTCTGGCACGTTTTCTTTGAGAGTGGTAACTGTCATTTTCGTATTCAGATTTTCACATTTAGTGGTTTGCGGGACATTTACATCTTTCTCAAGTACGTAGTCGGACATTCCCACTGCCACCGTTCAACAGCTCCACCAGATAGCGCTGTGTATACACAAACCAGCCCAAAGTGTAGCTACAAGGTGAAAATGTCTCCTCACTGGTTTCAGATAAGAACATTTCAGGACAAAAAGATTTTGTTGATCTCCCATTTAATGTGCAAACTCTTATTTGCATCGCACTTGAGAGGCAATATGAACTCCTTCCTTATTTTATGTACTAATAAATTTTTTCACTCTCACAGAGTCCAGCTACAAAAATGAAAATACCCAGTAAGAATGCAGCTCAAAAAAGTGCGAGGTGAGAGAGCTGTTGCTGGTTCCACGTCCAAAGTGCAGCTTAACTGCACCACACCCCCTGGTATCTGCACTTTCCTTCTCAGCTCTCTGTACCATTGTGAGAAACAGAGTCTCCAGATAAAATAATTTTTCCAAATTAGAGTTTATTATATAGTAGAAGCAAGCAGCGCTGGGTGGACAGACGGAATTTGGTTCCTGAATCTGCCATACTGATACAGTGCATGAGGCTGATATTTATTTCAAACATTGCATTATAACACATGCATATACATTTTACATCACTATTCCAGGTATTTGACATATGTTTATTCTCACAGCTAAGACTAATTTGTTACCATTATGTCAAGTTATAAATTCATATGTTCTTCGATAAGAGGGACCAGCAAACTTTTTGACCTGACCCAGCCTGGACGTAATTCCTGGCTAGGAGGACACGGAAGGTTGGTCTGTTTTATGTCTTTATGGGGGTGCAATTAAGTTTTACGATCTGTTAGTTTTCTTCTTTCCTGGGATGACACGAATTATTGCGTGTGTTTATCACACTGTCATAATTCTTCATTCTCACAGAGTCAGTATCTAAAACTGAACCCCACCAGTAACTGCCCAGACAATGAAGGGACTGGGACAAAAAGTTCGACAGCTTACCTTTTACATTCCCACTCTAACTGTTCAACAGCTCTGACCGATAGCACCATATGCTAGAAAAAGCACTTAAATTCACTTCTAAAGCACCTAGTATGTGCATCTGTAAATGATTTCCTTGCCAAAGAGAGGAACTATGAGCCCATCTCAAAAGAAATGTGATCCCTGTCTCCAAAGTAGAAAACATCCAGGAATCATTCCCACAAAGAATTGCTGGAACACTGTTATTCGTCATTACCTCCCCAAGGCAGTATGCACACCCACACTGGGGATAGCTGCCTTCCTTGCCCATAGTAAATAGACTGCCAAAAATTTCAGGAGACCACCAGACAAGTCGAATACCTTGGGAGATTTCTTCCACAAAAAAGATGCCTGATAGAAAGACTGTTGCTCTCCCTTTAATTCCCTGGGCACGCGATTATTTGCAGCAGAAATACTAGGACTATATGCTTTATTTCGTTAGGATGAGCACCTATAACTTGCACCTGAAGTACTTGGTCTTGCTGCCTTCCTTCCCATGTAAAAGCACTGAGACACTCTTTTAGGAGCCCATAACTGAAATTACAATACCACCTCCAATATTGCCTACCTCCAAGAATTGCCCTATGCTAAAGGGGCCAGGAAAGAATTGTTCCCCTGCAGTTTACCTCCTCATGGTACTCTCATAAGTTTAAAACTATTACTTGAATTTTCCCATTACCATTGTGAACGAGGCTGACAGGCTGGGAGGGGGAGGGTGTGTGACTCATTAGGATCAGGGTTAGACAGCGATTAAGCCACACAAAAGAGCAGCTAATAGCCTTCGAATAATAACTGAATTGCTTGGGGAAAGCTGCACCTTTGCCTTGCTAGAGCCTGCCAGCACCTCCTGATGAGTGTGGTTATAACTGCACTGAAAGGGGAAGTAGTACTTACTTATTTGAAAGTTTCATTTATGGTGCTGTTTTTTGTTCTGTTTTTGTTCTATATGTTTTTAGTAAAGAATTGTTATGCCTTTTTCTACATTTTTGCCTGAAAACCTCTTAATTTCAAAGTTATAATAACTCAGAGAGAGGGATCTTCTTTTTTATATTTTAGGAAGGTTCCTGCCTTCCTTGGCAGACATTTGTTTTTTAAACCAAACAATATTTGGCCCCCAACTTGTGGCATGGGAGGAAAGGTGAAAAAAGAAAAACAGTTCTTGGGTAATCCATTTCTGTATTGAATATAGATCCCATAGGCATCATGCTGTTCAATTTATTGTGGTTTTTTGGTACATATTCATGCAGAATTGCTTGGCTTAGTTATTTTTTTCTCCTGGGTACTAAACCCAAGACAGCTGTGGTTATTTTTGAGTTCATACGTTGGATTTATGAAAACGGGAATTCAATGCTTGGAGGTCCTCTTTGGAAGGCATCTTCAAGACTGAATTCCTGCCCTAGCCTAAGATGTCACCTCTAAGGGTTTAGGGATAATGGCACCCATCCTTGGGGAGAAATGCAGGGGAATATTTTTTCCCAATCATTCACCCTTTTCCCCTTCAGATCCACTACAACAGCTTTTGGTAAGTTTAAATTCTCTCTAGATGCCAGATATATCTTACTCTTCATGCTTTGTTTGGAAGTTTGTGTCATTATGACCTATCTTCTGTGTGAAGCTAGGGCCAGGATCCTTCAAGAAATTGTCTAGAAGCCCGCCCAAGGGGTGGAAAACTTGGAGTGGTATGGCTTGTGGGAGGACATTGATTCAAAGAAATCCTTAAATTATATGTAAAAGCACACTTTTATTCCTGCTGGGGCAATGCAGGGTGGTTTTGCCCCCTCCCCCTGTGCACTCCGCTGAGAAAAGAAACACAACAGCTTTTATATATTTGGAAAGAGTAAGTTAAAACGAGAAGATCCAAAAAGGAGCTCCAGAGTCAGACACATCCTCATGGAGGTACAGTCAATGCTCCGCTTTATTCCAAAAATACACACATTATCAAGGGTCCTACAGGGTTCACATGCTGTACTCTAACTCTCTATGTGTTACATCTGTTTTCACACGCTATAGCTATATCTTTATTGGCTCTACTAGCCAAGGCACGCGCTCTGACATTTCCAGGCTCTCCCATCTTGTGGTTTCTCACACCCTGGATAACATCCTCTTCTCTTGTTTACCTCTATGCAGCTTTCTCATATCGGCTGCTCAAGGACACAGGTCCCCGCTGTCCGGCACATAGGCTGGATTGTGCAAGCAGGCCTGAAACAATATGTTATGTCCTGCATCGTCTAAGACTCTCTCAACAGTAAGTTTCAAAAATTATCTATCATATACACTCTTTGAGAATAGGTACAAAGTCTGTCTTGCCTAAATAGACTTTCGGTTACTTATCCCCTATTTTTATTACTATAGAATAGTTACATAAAGCTTTATCATTTCAAGTAGCTGTTTCCCCCACCCTTCTCCTGTCTCCCTTGCAATGCTATGTGTTAAAAGCCTTTCCTTTCCCACTTTCCCTATCAATCCCTTATTGTATTCGTTCATGTGAGTTAGTTCCCCTTTATCTTAACTGCCCACAATTTGGGCAGAAACATACTTGCAAGTGGTTACAATTTGCAAAAGTCACATTTCATGCCAACTTTCAACTAACGTGGCTAAATTTTTATTTTTATGTTTGTTTTGTCTTTATTTCAATCCCCCCTTTTCTTTTAACTATTGTAAATTTTTTTGCATCACTCTTTGTACAGTTCAGAGTACATGTACATGTTGCGCTATGACCTTAATTCTCCACCACATCCATAGATTGATGATTGTAAAGGAGGAAAGCTGCCAGCATCAAAACCAAGACAGGGTGGACCTGGAAGTTAAACAGCTGGGCAGCAGTGGATGAATGTACATTGGTTATTCCTAGAATTATATTCCACCAATGATGTTCTCCAGACTTTGCCACTTTGGTTATGATATTTTTAATCTCCACGGTGTCATGTTTCACTTGCCACAGTATGTGATGTGAAGTAACATTTACCTTTTCCATAATTTCTTCAATATCAGGGTGATAGAGCATTTTCTGGAGAATATTAATGTCCCTGCCTCTGTGTAATCTAGGCACTTCATAACATATATTTATCCAAAATCAGTAGCATGGTGGTCACAGGAGCAGTGTAACTAAAGTCACATCCTATTATTTTAGTAAAATTGCAGACAGAGAAGTTACTACCATTGGTTGTTTATTCACAAACATCAATAGTAAAATTTGTGCAATATGACCTGATGCATGCACATCCTTTGCCTATATAATATATTTGGGACTGTGCCTGTGTATTTGGGAACATTTCAAAAGTACATACACTATCTTCTGTATCTAAACGTAAATGCTTATTCTCTGTTACAGCATTTTCACTTGCGTATCCTAGTTGTTCTCTGGGTATGCAGGCTTCTGTGCTGATAGTTTGCCATCTCCCTGTGTCCCTGTCATTATGTCCCATGGGTCTAACTACTCATCATGGCTAGGCTTCGCGAACGAAGATTTGGGAAGGCTCTATCCACATTTGCTACAGGCGCGCTGGTGGCTTATGAGGCCAATACGTGACAGACATATCCGATTGCAAAAGGCACAGCAGAAAGACTCCTTAGATGGTGTATTCTGCAATACACGGTTCTTTCTGCGTTGCCTTTTTTCCTCGAGAGTGATCCTGCGTGTGTTCTCGAAGGAGACAGCTGCGTTATAGATGGCGTGTCTCCAGGCCTCCCGGTTTGAGGCCAGAGTAGAGCAGTTATGGTGATCAATATGGCCAAGGCTGAGATGTTGTTTCAGGGAGTCCTTGTATCTTTTCTTCGGGGCTCCTCTCATGCGACAGCCAGTGGCAAGTTCACCATAGAGCAGGATCTTAGGGAGGCGGGGGGTGGTCCTTCATCCTTGAGACGTGCCCTGCCCATCGCAGCTGCGTTCTCAGTAACATGGCCTCAATACTTGTGACAGCTGCTTGCTCTAGAACAGATGTATTGGTCACATAATCTGACCAGTGGATGTTTAAGATTGAACGGAGGCAGCGTTGATGGAAGCGCTCTAGGAGACGCTCTAGGAGACTTCCTGCTTTGCAGATGCTGCTGAGCTCTTTGGGCTGGAAGTCAGCTTAAAGAAGACAGAGGTCCTCCATCAACCTGCACCTCAGGAAGTCCCCCATCATCCCCACATCACCATTGGCCAATCAGAGCTCAAGTCAGTCCAACAGTTTAATTACCTTGGTAGCCTCATCTCCTCAGACGGTAAAATCGACGGAGAGATAGACAACAGGTTAGCAAAGGCATACAGTGCTTTTGGAAAACTCCACAAAAGAGTATGGCGTAATAAACACTTGAAGAAAAGCACCAAGATCAGTGTTTACAAAGCCATAGTGTTGTCCACTCTCTTATATGGTTCCGAATCATGGGTCATCTACCGCCACCACCTACGTCTAACTACTACGTCCCTGTGTATTGCCCCTATTGCTAGTACAGGAAATACAGTCCGTTCTTTTGCCTCACAGATGGTAAGAACATATGCCTCTATCTGCTCCAACTTTGAATTATATGTAGTTTACTAATTGCCACCATGCCTTACGTTCTTTCTCAAACTTGGTTGTGGTGTCATTTCTAGATATGATCTCTCTTATTTCTTGAGGTAAAATTCATGATGTTTCTTCTCTTATGACTCCCACAGCTACAGGTTGTATCCATTTTTGGGTTTGAATACACTGTATTGCTATTGAGACATTTTCTTGTAAACCTTCTAAAAAATTGTTCACAACCTGAAAATCTTCAGATGTGTGTTTAGCTCAACAAAGTCATCAAGTCTGTAGTAAGAGATTGCGTTTCAGCTCTAGTCATTAATGATGATCTTAGCCGTACCTCCAGCTTTCCCAAACCGGAGGTTACAGTGCTGAGTTTATTAATTCATATTGATGCCAATTTTATGCCCAATAGGACATGGAGAAACTGCTCAAAGTTTTTAGTCTATAAGCAGGAGGTATCTTTATTGCAACGCTGGGAAGCAGCCAGGTCTCCCTGGACAAACTGCTTCCCCGTAGTAATTCACAGCTGGACTTTTATACAGTTTTTGCCAAGCAATTGCATTATCATACATTAATATTTATAATATTGCAACATACATTTTTAATATTCATGACAGGTGGAGTTTAGACGGAGTTAAGGGTGCGGTCTTCAATCTGGGGAGAATCTGGGGAGGTCGTTCCTGTTCTTTGCCCTCATGAACCCTTGTCCTTTCTTCCATCATCATCATAAACTTTGTGAACTTCTCTAATCTGGCTGATTTCCTAGTGTATTTGGCAGAGGTTCCTGATATCTGGCAAGGGTACCTGGGCCTTGGCTCATCCTCTTTCCCTGATCTCCTTCTGTTTTTCCTCCATCTGTCCAATATTATGTGTGTTAGCATTTTTAGTTCTCTCTGTTTTCCTCTGTGCATATGCAATGTTCCTTCATGTCAATGTGTTCTGCATTCCTTAATAAATTATTGCCTCCGCTGTTTCTAAGACCAGGTTCTCTGTGCTTTTGCTTAGGGTTTGCTTTCTAAATTAACTCTCTAATTCTCGTTTTGCTCCATCACATTTGCTTTCTAGGCCTTGCCTTGCTTCAATATTTCCTGATGTATTGAATTTAATACACCTAGTCCTGATCCAAATCATCCTGTTAGATCTTTTTGTGTTCTATCATGGTGGGATCTAGTTCTCAACCAAGCACTCCATCCTTTAAGGCTTTGGAGAATGAAGGACTGACAATCCCCTTTTATAGAGGATATGTCTGGTTGGACTTTTACCTGAACCTTTTTGGTGAATATGTAAGGTCCAGGAGTAACTACTGCTTCTTATATTGTCTAATTACATAAGGTCCTACAAGAGAAAGATTACAACATTTTTCTGTGCGTTTTGAGGGTGTACATGAGGAAGGAGTCAGTTTAGCAGAAGTCTGTATTGTTGAAGTAGATACTGTTGTGGTGTCTATTTCAGTGTCTATTACAAATTTTTTTGATAGTGCCTTACCTCCTTCTAAAGTAGCCCAAAGACATACTATGGAAACTGGTTTGTCCAATGTAAAGTTGTGCCAGCATTGATCAGACACATAGATGGACTGACCGATCAGTTTTCCCCTGTTATATTCTAGGAAGTCTTTTACAGTGATTTGAGTCCAGGAAATTAATTTTTCACAGGCAGATATATTAATTCCTATAATATATATAATATTATATATATTTGTAATGGTTTGAGAGCCCCAAAATTCAATTCTTGAGTTCAAGCCCCCCTCCTTCATCTCAACCCAGTGTGAGATGGGTTTTCCAGACAACACACGAGACTCAAAATGGGGGGAAGGGATTATATATATTATAATGACTGTATAAATAAATATTATAACACATCATATACAATCTTAACTATCTCTTTTATGATAAAGCAGTATTTACAATGGATCAAATCTCTTCTTCCTCCAAATAAAAGTCCAGGAGGGAAGAAGGAAGAGATCCTTTCCACTCTCAGAGCAGCAGTGTCTCTAGGGCAGCAGGCTCTCTTCCATGCAGCAGCTGTAGCTGGATCTCTGCCAGTACACATGAGGGGGGTCTCCAAGCCCCTCTCGACCCTTCGACTTCAAGCGAAGGTCTTTCTCTTCCGTGGACTGTGTAGCAGGGACAAGGTTCGCCTCATCACATCATATCAGGGGATTCACCCTGATATCTGACTCAGGGGATTCACCCCTGAGTCAGAACATCTTGGGCAGCTTTCAGTTGAAGGCCTTTGCCTCGAGAGTTCTATCAGAGCTCTTGTGCTCTGTCTCAGAGCAGCGGGGAGGCTAAGCCCTCCTCTGCATTCCTTTGGCTGTCTCGGTCCAGCTCTGGGATGCCTTGAGCTTATCAGTTCCTCTCTGCAGTGCTGTAGCACTCCAAGACTCTTCTCAAGTAAGAGTCCCTCATCCTCCTCCTCTCTAGGAGGTCTCAGAGGGGTTTGGGGAGTTTGTTTCAGTTCTTACCCAAACTCTCTCTCTCTCTCTCTGTAGAGCTTAGTTCTCTCTCTGCTGCTG
>NW_016690550.1:27667-29303 GCF_001604755.1 Lepidothrix coronata | reverse complement strand
TAAAAAAGAGACTGCAAGCTATGTGCAAACCCTTTTCCCTGACCCTAACCTTAAAAAAGAGACTGCAAGCTCTGCGCAAACCCTTTTCCCTGACCCTAACCTTAAAAAAGAGACTGCAAGCTCTGCGCAAACCCTTTTCCCTGACCCTAACCTTAAAAAAGAGACTGCAAGCTCTGCGCAAAGCCTATTCCCAAACCCTAACCCTAAAAAAGAGACTGCAAGCTTTGCACAAAGTCAGTTCCCAAACCCTAACCTTAAAAAAGAGACTGCAAGCTGCTAGGGTTAGGGTTAGGGTTAGGGGTTAAGGTTTAGGTTTGGGGTTAGGGTTTAGGGTTAGGGTTAGGGTTATAGTTGGGGTTTAGGGTTAGGGGTAGGGTTAGGGTTAGGGTTAGGGTTAGGCATAATCTGTCTCATTGCGCAATGTAACAATCGCGGATTTAGGGTTAGCGTTAGTGTTAGGGTTAGCATTAGGGTTAGGGTTAGGGTTTGGGTTAGGGGTAGGGTTAGGGTAAGGGTTAGGGTTAGGGTTAGGTGTAGGGTTAGGGTTAGGGTTAGGGGTAGGCAGAATCTGTCTCAATGTGCGATCTAACAGTCGCAGGTTTAGCTCATTCCAGACATGCAGCGGTGCCCAATAAGCCCCTCTCGGGCTATAAGCCCGATTCACTGCCCACCGCTGTCAGAATTTTGCTTTTTCTCTTGGGTGTCTGCTTTTGCTGTTGCTGTTCTGTTGCGTGTCTGGCAGAACACCCACTGCCGTCCGGTATGTACTCTGCTTATATAGAGCACTGGCCCCGCCCACTGGGCAGAGTCAAGAGTCGGAGTCAGCGCTGATTGGTCCGCGTCACTGGCTCCGCCCACTGGGCGGAGTCAGCGCTGATTGGTCCACACAGTAACTGCAAGCTCTGCCCAAAGCCTGTTCCCTAACCCTAACCTTAAAAGAGAGACTGCAAGCTATGCGCATTCTATTCCCTGACCTTAACCTTAAAAGAGAGACTGCAAACTATGTGCAAACCCTTTTCCCTAACCCTAACCCTAAAAAAGAGACTGCAAGCTACGCGCAAACCCTTTTCCCTAACCCTAACCTTAAAAAAGAGACTGCAAGTTATGCACAAACCCTTTTCCCTGACCCTAACCTTAAAAAAGCGACTGCAAGCTCTGCGCAAAGCCTGTTCCCTGACCCTAACCCTAAAAAAGAGACTGCAAGCTACTAGGGTTAGGGTTAGGGGTTAAGGTTTAGGTTTAGGGGTAGGGTTTAGGGTTAGGGTTAGGGTTAGGGTTAGGCAGAATCTGTCTGAATGCGCCATCTAACAAACGCGGTTTTAGGGTTAGGGTTTGGGTTAGCGTTATAGTTAGGGTTTAGCGTTAGTGTTAGTAAGGGTTTAGGGTTAGGATTAGGCATAATCTGTCTCATTGTGCGATTTAACAATCGTGGATTTAGCGTTAGGGTTAGGGTTAGGGCTAGCGTTAGGGTTAGGGTTTGGGTTAGGGGTAGGGTTAGGGTTAGGGTTAGGGTTAGGGTTAGGGTTGGGGTTAGGGTAAGGGTTAGGGTTAGGGTTAGGTGTAGGGTTTGCGTTAGACAGAATCTGTCTCAATGCGTGATCTAGCAATCGCGGGTTTAGCCCATTCCAGACATGCA
>NW_016690550.1:23155-26182 GCF_001604755.1 Lepidothrix coronata | reverse complement strand
TCTCTTGGGTGTCTGCTTTTGCTGTTGCTGTTCTGTTGCATGTCTGGCAGAATACCCACCGCCGTCCAGTATGTACTCTGCTTATATAGAGCACTAGCCCCACCCACTGGGCAGAGTCAAGAGGCGGAGTCAACACGAATTGGTCCACACAGTAACTGCAAGCTCTGCCCAAAGCCTGTTCCCTAACCCGAACCTTAAAAGGAGATACTGCAAGCTATGCGCAAACCCTTTTCCCTAAAGCTAACCTTAAAAAAGAGACTGCAAGCTATGCGTAAACCCGGTTCCCTGATCCTAACCCTTAAAAAGAGACTGCAAGCTATGTGCAAACCCTGTTCTCTAACCCTAACTATAAAAAAGAGACTGCAAGCTACTGGGGTTAGGGTTAGTGTTAGGGTTAGGGTTTAGACTCAGACGCACTCAGATACACTCAAGCACACTCAGACGCACCTGCAAAAACTCAGACACCCTCAGGGACATAAAGACATACTCAGACACACCGAGGCAGAAGCAGACGCACTTGCGCACACACAGTCACATTTTCTCACACTCAGGCACACTCGCCCACACTCTGACACACACATGCTCAGACACACTCTGACACAGACACAATCAGACACACCTGCAAAAACTCAGACAAAGTCATACAAGCTCACACGCACTGAGACACACTCGGACACAGTCAGACACACCTGCAAACACTCAGACACAGTCATGCACGATCGCTCGCATGCAGACACACTCCAACACGTTCAGACACACTCAGGCACATTCAGACACACTCAGGCACACACCCACACACTCAGACACACTTGAACAAACTCAGACACACATACACACTCAAGCACACACAGACGCACCCTCACACACTCTGACACACTCAGACACACCTGCAAACACTCAGACACCCTCAGGGACATAAAGACATGCTCAGACACACTGAAGAACACGCAGACACACTTGCGCGCACACAGACACACTTGAACACACTCCGACAGGCTCAAACACACTCGCACACACTCAGACCCATAACTACATGCTCAGGCAAGCTCAGGCACACACAGAAACACTCGCACACACCCAGACACACTCAGACTCACTGGCACACACGTAGACACACTCATACACGCTCACATGCACTCAGACACACCCAGACACACTCAGACACAGATGCAAACACTGAGAAACAATCAGACCCATAAATACATGCTCAGGGACAGTGAGACACACTCGCACACACCCAGACACACTCAGACATACTTGCACACACTCAGACCCACTTGAAAACACTCGCACACACTAAGACACAGTCAGACACACTCATACTCACTCAAGCACACTCAGACGCACCCGCACACACTCCGACACACTCAGACACACCTGCAAACAGGCAGACACCCTCAGGGACTTAAAGACATGTTCAGACACACTGAGGCATATGCAGACACACTCGCGCACACACAGACACATTCTCACACACTCAGACACACTCAAACACACGCGCACACACAGACACACTTGAACACACCCGCACACACTCAGATACACTCAGGCACACCCAGATACACTCAGACACATTCACACACACTCACACACACCCAGATACACTCAGATACACTCAGAAACGCACAGACACCCTTAGGCACAATCGGAGACGCTCAGACACACACACACACTCACACACACTCAGACAGACACACTCAAAATCACTCAGAAACACTCAGACACACTTGCACACAGCCAGACACACTTAAACACACTCAGACACACTCAAGCACAGTCCCACACACCCAGACACAGACAGAGACATTCGCACACACCCAGACACACTCAGATACCCATCAGACACGCTCAGACACATTCAGACACACTCGCAAACACTCAGACACATTTGCACACACTCAGATACGCTCAGACACATTCAGACACACTTGTACGCACTCAGACACTCTGCCACACTAAGACGCACTCGTACGCACTCAGACACTCTGGCACACTAAGACACACTCGCAAACACCCAGACACATTTGCACACACACAGATATTCTCAGAGACACTCAGACACGCACACACTCAGACACACTCAAACACACTTGCCCACACTCAGACACAACTGCAAACACACTCAGATACGCTCAGACACACTCAGACACACTCGCACACAGCCAGACACACTTAAACACACTCAGACACACTCAAGCACAGTCCCACACACCAGACTCGCTCAGATAGCCTCAGACACACTCAGGCACACTGAGAGATGCCCAAACACACTCGCACACACTCAGACCCACTTGAGGACACTCAAACACACTCAGACACACTCAGACACACTCCGACACATCCAGACACACTCAGAAATATTCGCACATATTCAGACACACTCTCACACGCTCAGAAACACTCACACACACTCAGACACACTCAGACACACTCGCACACACCCAGACACATTCGCACACACCCAGACACATTCGCACACACACAGATATTCTCAGACAAACTCAGACACACTCTCACAAAGCCAGAAACACCTAGACACACTCAGACACATGTGGGAGGCGTGTCTGGGGGCACAGGGGATGTGCCCAGGTGCAGAGCCCAAGGAACATGCCCCAGAACTAGTAAGCTGGTTGGTTAAGAAAGTCACATGACATGTAAGGATAAAAGCGAGCGCGAGTTTTGAATAAATCCTCTTTGACCACACCATCACACGAGAGCATCATTATTCCTTGTTATACAAGGGCCATGCTGTTACAAATGGCGCCCAACGTGGGGCCTTTTAGTTTATATTAAGTCATATTTTAGCTTATATTAAGCAGGTATTTATCCTGAATCAGGAAATCAGCCGGTGACTCCAGGATCATCTCGATTTTTGGAGACGGGAGTTTTTACCGCAAAAAACCTTGACGTCAATAAGTAGTGGTTTCTTAGTGGCATCTAAGAAACGGACAGTTTAGCGAGCTAAAAAATATTAGGAAAGTGCACGGAAGAAGAGAAGAAAGAAGTTGAAGAAGAAACTGAGAGGTC
>NW_016690550.1:17293-21912 GCF_001604755.1 Lepidothrix coronata | reverse complement strand
TCTCTTTATAGGGGCCCAATTAAGTTTTACGACTTGTTTTTCTTTTCTCTCCAGGTCATATTGACCTTACACTGTTTTCTCTTAATTAGCTCGAATCATTTTCTTAGTTTATCACAATCCCTCCTCTCTTTCTATAAAATTATTGATTCGAGTTTTTGCTCTAATCTGGACAATATTAATTTGACATTTTCTTCATCCTGGGAAGGCAGAGTTCTGGTGACTAACAGTACTTTGGCACTTTGAGCTGTCTTTGGATCTCTCGGCATTGTTGATATTTGCATTCCTTGTACTACAGAAACTATCAATCTAATGAAACAAGGGATTAAACATGGTAAAAATATTATACTGACCAACGCGCATCCACTACAAATCTAGCATTTAGGTAAATTTAAGGTTTGAATAATATGTTTTATTAGATCAATATATAGGTTAGTTCCATAACCCGGGAGTTGCCAATCTTCTACTAGTTTGTCTTTCAATTTCTGGTATAAGTCACCTGTGTTGGAAGGCTTTCCTTGTGTGGTTTCTTTTAATGTAGTTTGCACCCTCTGTTTTATTATTTCCTCCCTTTTCATGTCCTGCATTCTACCACCGTCAGAAATGTCCCAATGGCCTTCTTGGGTGAAACAAATCCATTCCTCTCCCTTAGGACAATTAAGTCCCAGCCTGGTTCCCCCTTTTTCTAAATTTTTGCTACCCATAGTTGCTGAGAACCCGTGTTGCAAGTGTTCAGTTTTCTAGAGTCATAGCAGATTTTGTTGACAAATGAGTGGTAGCTTAAGCTTTGAATCATACGGCCTTTATATAGTGTAATTTGGTAGCATTTTGTACACTCGTCAGACAGGACGTGAGCTTAAAAGCAGCAGAGTATCCAAAAGGGTCCAGCATAACTTAAGCCTCCACGGCTCATGCCCGAACGGGGTTGCATCCCGTGGCTGGCTGTCAGTGGCAGGTTCAGAGGTTAACCTGGTCTTGCCCCTTTTAGATTTTCTAATTTAATTAAGGTCCAGTTCTTCCGTTTCCAGGTAAAGGTTCACTTTATCTCACAACAACGGATTCTGTCAACAAAATTATTATTCCCACTAATTAATCAATATATAATTTGTTAGCCATTGTGACATTCTTTACATGGGGTCTATAAAGTTAAAGTCATCTAGTGGGCAGTCAATTTGGGCTGTTTCTCCCAAAAATTTCATCACACTGTATCTTAATGCTGCATACCAGTCAGTTTCAAATATTTCCCAATTTACTGGTAATAACAATTCCCACACACAGAACAACTTATTTATCTGTACTGACTCCAATTGGGGTTGATCTCCTTGTGTGTCACGACACTCAGGACAATGTACATGTCGGTTAAAGGCCACACAGGACCATTTACGGTGACAGTGCCTACACTGACACTCTACCCAACCATCATGCTGACCCCACGGATGTTTTATACAGCGTATGCGATCTCGTGGTGGCGGTCCAGGAGTTAGGGGATCTTCTTTTTCAAGGTCACAAGTTAACACAAGGATTGGGTTAACTAAACGATTAATAAAATATGCACTTGCCCCTCCACTCTGCCAGGGGATGGCTCTTTCTTTCCAGGAAACAAACTGCTGTCTCCTAAGAATTTGTCCTGGGGCTAATTGAAACCAAGATCTCAGGTTGGGTTTTATACAGAAACTTTCAGGAAATACTTGTCGGGCCTTTAAGTCTCTTTGTTCTGGGGATAACTCATTCCAGCCTTCGATATGTTTTCTCCATTCAGGTGATGGATTCATAAAGGTCCTTTTTGGAGTTTAAGTCGTAGGTCTCCAGGCCTTGATGACACAGTCCACTCTTTCAGGGGTGGTGGAGCAACAGGTCCTTTCACTCTGGTCACGTGTGTCCACCCTCGTTCTGCTGTATGCACTGTGGTCTCTGTCGTGAGCAGTACCTGGAAGGGACCTTCCCAAAATGGGGCTAAAGAAGTTTCTTTCCATCTCTTTATTAGGACCCAATCTCCAGGGTTTATTTTATGTATCTTGAAATCTAATGGTGCTGTTTGGGCTAAGGCTCTTAGTTCTCTTATTTCTGTCAACCTTTTTGCAAGTGTTTGTATGTATGGGCTTAATTTGGCATCAATATTGCTATACTCACTTACTGCATCCTTTAGCCAGATATAAGGCATTCCATAAATCATTTCATATGGTGATAGACTGAGGTCTGTCCTGGGTTGGGTTCGAATACTGCAGTAAGGCCAGGGGTAAACATTTAACCCATGACATCTGGGTTTCAATCATCAATTTAGTTAGGGCTTGCTTCAGAGTCTGGTTCATTCGCTCAACTCTCCCTGAACTTTGGGGTGCCAGGGAGTATGGTGTTTCCGCATGATTCTTAACGCAATTGTTATTCCTTGTTCTACATTTATAAACAACTGAAAGGGTTGCTTCAGTTCAGGGAGTGTTAGAACTGGAGCTCTGGTTAGAGGTCTTCTAATTTCCTCTAGCTTTTCACTATCTTTGCCATTCCACTTCACTACTTCTTGGGTAAGCTTTTCATATAAAAATTTCACTAATCCACTATAACCCTCAATCCACAATCTGCAGTATCCTAATAATCCCAGTAACTTTCTTATATCCCTTTTGGTTTTTGGGGGAGCTAGGGTTAATATTCCTCTCACTCTTTCAGCATCTAATCTTTTTGTTCCCTTATCTAGCCAATGACCTAAATATTTTACCTTTTGTTCCACAAATTGTAACTTCTTCTTGGAAACCTTTAACCCTTTTTCCCCCAGGAAGTTTAAGAGTTTTATTGTGATTTCTCTGACTCCCTCTCATCTGACTTTACACCTTTATGTGATTCTCGGATGGCAGCTACTAATACTTTTGCCTTTGTTTTTACTTTCTCATCATCTCTTCGCACATAGACTTTTTGTGCTTCTCTCAGTAAATCTTCAAGCCCTCAGTGCTGCCAACCTTCTAATTTTTCTAATTTTTTGCGGATATCCTCCCAGGAATTAGTTACAAAGTGGACCTTTAAGACCACCTGTCCAGCTGTAGTTTCTGGGTCGATTCCTGAGTATTGCTGTAAATCTTTTCTTAATCTCTCTAGCCATGCACTCGGGGTTTCATCTTTTTCCTGCTGGCTTTTAAATGCCTTTGTGACATTCTGTCCACGAGGCACAGCTTCTTTAATTCCTCTTATTATTAAGGTGCAATAATCTGCCATGTGTTGTCGGTCTGTGGCAGAGTTAGAGTCCCAATTGGGAGGATTAACGGGCATTTTATTGTCCCCGGGGGGGCCCGATTGATTCTCCCTATCCCATATCCTTATCCCTGCTGTCCGTATCATCTGTCTCTCTTCCGGGTTGAATAGTATTCCCAGAATGGATTGCATTTCTCCCCAGGTAAATGTATTTGGTCCCAAAAATTGATCTAGTTGTTCAGCTACTCCTAAGGGATCCTCTAACAACCTCCCCATCTCTTTCTTAAATGCCCGCACTTCACTTGAACTTAGGGGAGCATTTACAAACCCAATTCCCCCTCGTGCTCCCCCCAAAGGCACTTCCCTAAGTGGGTATAATTTTCTCGTTGAGCACACCCCTTCATTTTCTTCACTAGAGCTGTCCTGTTCTACTAAAAGGGCTCTAACTTCCCTTGGGGTGGTTCGCCTCTTCTCGGAAGTCTTAGGTTTTTCAGGATTTTCACTCTTATGATTTTGCAGGGTAGTGGAGTCTGCAGTTAAAGAAGTTTGTACAGGTGGGGAATAACTCACAGGCGCTGTGGGAACGGCAGCCGAGGGGGGCTGTAAAGAGGGTGATAAAAGGGTCTGTGGAGGGGGTTGTAAAAGGGGTTGCTGAGGGGGTGGATTATAGGGTGGAGGTAAATTGTCTAATGCTCCCATTTGGTTTCTGTTACTTTCTTTTCAGCCTGCTTTTCTTTTGTCAATTTATAGACTTTAGTAGGTTCTGACCAAACTTCTTCTTTCCAGCAAGCAGCATATTCACTCTCCTCAGAGTTTATCGGCTCCTTGCTATTTACATAACTGTTGAGGGCTTGGCAGATCCAACCCTCAAATGATCCATACACAGGCCAAGAGATACCATCACTCCTTATTTTTTCTTTAGTCCACTCAATCATGCAGTACTGAATCATTTTTGGTTTTTCTTTATTTTTAGTACTCTCCCTCTTTTCCCAGTTTAAGATCATTACCCCTAGAGGACTGTCTAAGGGTATATCCGGCAATGCCTGCCTGCTCCTTTCCTTCCTGGGGCAACTTAATTTACTAATTCCCTGCCCCATATTCCCGAGGTCCCTTCTAAAGTTTTCTACCTTTCCACCGATCCTCTGGGATCCCTTGTAGGATCTTTCACTGACTCAGTGGTCCTTCCTGAAAAACTCCCACCGACCCCAGAGGTCCACTCATCAATTCAACCGCTTCGTCCCTTCACCTGCCGCATTCCTCGCGGAAAAACGGAAACGAGGTTAGAAGGACTCCGCATTTGTGTCGCAGCTACGCTGCGTCTCATTCATCATTCACTCCGACCTCTTTATCCGCCCCCCGAAGTGATACTCACAGTCCGTTGTTCTCACTCGGGTCTTCGTGCACAAGAATTATGGGCTTTTTGCTGCAGCACTCCAGGAGCTTTT
>NW_016690550.1:12077-16682 GCF_001604755.1 Lepidothrix coronata | reverse complement strand
TTTTCTTTTCTCTCCAGGTCATATTGACCTTACACTGTTTTCTCTTAATTAGCTCGAATCATTTTCTTAGTTTATCACATTCTACATTTATTTCCAGCTACTACATGAATATTCATTATACATAAGTATAAACATTACACATTGTTAGGTCAGACATTCCACAGAGATTTCTTAACAAGCATTCAATATATATTGTTAAATCAGACTTTCAGCAGATGTTCACTTGTTATCTATACTAAGTTATAAATTTTAAGGAAGATGCTATTATCTAGCTAACTAAACAAAATTCTCTCACTATAGATCTTACACAAGGTAAAAGGGAGGTAACTTGTTTTATCTCTTTATAGGGCCCAATTAAGTTTTACGACTTGTTTTTCTTTTCTCTCCAGGTCATATTGACCTTACACTGTTTTCTCTTAATTAGCTCGAATCATTTTCTCAGTTTATCACAGAAACCTCATGATACATTGAAGTGAAACTCAGACTCAAGTGTTTTGCTAAACTTTGCAACATAAAGCAGTTTACTCTGATAAACTCTGCCTGCACAAGGTACACAGAGAAAAAACAAAACAGCCCACATACAACCCCCGCACACACTGCTGATAGCAGCACAGCACAATGTGGTAATACAAACTCAGGGAACATACCGGGGAGGGACGAGAGACGGGAGCCAAGGGACGCGAGTCGCTGGGAAGGGACAGAAATTGCCATGCAAGCTCCCGACCAACGGGACCAGAACAGGCGATTCTGTTACAGCGCTGGGGTGTACTCGCCCCCCTTCGCTGCAAATGAACAGCGACCACATGGCCCAGTATGGCAGCAGCCATCTTGCCTACCAAATGGCCCAAGCCCTGACCCTTCTCTTCCAGCCCGGGTGCAGCCCTGCCCCACCCACCCACACAAAGGGGAAAACAACCCCCCCCCCTACCCACCACCCACTACTGCCCCGACACAAAAACTGGTTTCACCGAGGCAACAGAGGAATGGGAGGGATGAGGGGAGGGGGATAAGAAGGGGGAGAAAGAGCCAAACATATTTCCAACGGGAAGCATTAAAAGGGCACATGGGGAGAAGTCAGCTAACATGTGGGAACAATGTCTAGACAAGGCACTTCGTATGGAAAACCTGTATAATAATCAGGCATGCTCAAACGATACTAGCCGAAGCCAACCCCCTCAGAGTCAAGCCCTGCATAGGGCTACAGAGAACCTGAGGCAATTAATAAGAGGTTCTGGTATGTCTTTATTCCATACTTTTAAGTATTTGGAGGCATTGAGTTGCATCTACCTTTTCACCACATATGACTGGGAAGAATTACTAAAATTAGTTCTTAGTGACACCCAATATACAGTCTGGTTAGCTGACTTTCAGAAAAATTGCTCTACTTATATTAAATACCCACAGGCAAGCGTCACAGCACATCAGTTAAGCGGGGATGCAAATTATAACTCATTAGATATACGATCAAAACACCATAGAGAAATATGCGATGTAATAGTGAGGCAAGCCATAAAAGCTATGGAAAACATTCTCACTGCAGATCCAAATGATTACCTATCCAACATTAAAGAGTTACAAGGTTATACTGAGTTAAATTTAAAATTCTTGGACCAGCTGCAGTATGCTTTAAACAAGCAAATTGAATACAATGAAGCCAGAGAGATGCTGTACAAGCATTTGGCTTTTGAAAGAGAAAATGAAAGAGCTTTGCAGAGCCCTCCTACAGGAGAGAACTGTGACTTTATTGAGTTGGTACCACCCTATCAAAAAGCTAACTCTGAGGAGCAGCTACCTGCCTCTCTAGCTGCAGCTTTAGATGCCCAGATAAGAATACAGAAGGAAGTCAGACACAGCTAGCTGTTTTAGTTGTGGAGAAATAGATCACTCTCAGGAAGATTGTCCATGGAAACCCCTAATAGCAACATTCCATAAATGCCCTAACAGCAGAGAAATGACTCAGTTGTACCAAGGGTGCCATAAGCAAGGCAAAAGATGTGCTACAAGCATTATACTGTTTGTAGCAGCAATGCTTGTTGTAATCTTTTGTGGTACTACTTTTCATGTGCAAAAGAGAAAACTACTTCAGGCAAGCCACAATATACCAATAACCAACTCCCAAAATAACTACGTACCCTGTACCCCAAAGAAAGGTGACAGGTGGAAAACATTACAGATGTTAACAGCAGAACACGTAGTCAAAAAACATGCAGAAACCTTGCAGATCGGACTGCTTCTACCTATAAGGCCTCTAGCAAATTGGTCATGACTGGTAACTGATTCAAAAAACCATTCCCTTACCATTCTCCATCACCCTGAGGATGCCCAGAAACCCCTCTTTCCCATCATGGTTTTAAGCAGTGCACAATTTATCCAAAATCACTGCTGGGCTCACCTTCCTCAGGAGATACAAAATACCTCGATGAAGTATCGAACAGCCATAATACATCATTATGCAGAGGACACATTAATAACCATGACCACAAGAAATGAACTGCTAATTGTTTCTGCTGCTTTAACCAAAACTGCCCAAGGTTCAGATCTTCAGGTTGTTTCAGGAGGAATCCAACAGTCACAACTCTGGACTTGCCATGGAGAAGACAACACAGCAAAAAAGCTCTACACAGGTGACACAGCTCGAAGTAAAATACATTTATATTTACGCGAGTTGCAGAAACCTCAAAGGGCTACCAGTTGCTTAAAACCGGTTTCAACCATAAACAGAGGGGACCTACACCCTCTCTTTCTGTTGTTAGGGGAGAACTCCAACTTAAAGTCTGACGAATTGCTAGCTACAGAGGTAAACCAAATGTTAGAAAATTATACTAAGGTAATAAAGAGCAGTCAAAACAGGAGAGATCCTGAAAGGCAAATCTGCCTTCTTTTTGTTTCCAGCAGGTATGAAGCACTGCAGTTTTGTTTCAGTGAGATCAAACTGAGAGAAACCCGCTGTTAGTTCTAAAACAGCCTTTTCTGTCATGCCATACCACCTAAATCTGTGTAAGTTGCTATTGAATTTGCAAGCTTGTCATTTGAGGCAGAGCACAACTGAGGAACTGGATGGAAGAAATCCTGCCTTTACCAACATTCCAGCTCTGAAAGACAATTTGGATAGGATGACAGCTGAGGACGCCGGATTTCAAGATGCCCTGGCAAGTTTTAGTGGTAATATTTTAATTCATCTCCTTAAGCACAGATTGTGGCAGAATTCAACAGTTTACCTTTAAAGGCCATACCAGATGCGGACCTGAACCAGTGAAAGGCCTCAGGGTCTTCACACATGCATCTAAGAAAACATAATATGCTGCAATAGACTTAAATAAATCCTACCACGGAACAGTAGGGAAACTACAAGACATGAACTAAGCTTCTGTATAGTTCTGGACTGATTGTCATTCATACTACCTTGGGAAAAATTTTAAACAATTCTCTGATGCTATGATTGTGCTTATTATGCTATGAAGTTGATAATCTGTTTTGAAGGTTAATTTCCGTGAGATATTGTTAACCCTTACCTGTTGTTTGAAATGCGTTCTGTTTGGTTCCTGTGAGTTACAAAAAGTATGATTTCTATACAAATGCACACAAAATCACATCCTGACATGCCACAGCCAATAACTGACAGAAACTGGAAAGCTGCTAAAGCAGCAGTGATTAACACTATACCCAGAGTTTTAAGACAAGCAAATTGCCTCATTCATTTTCCATCAGAATATAGGTTCTCTAGGAGACCATTCAAAATAACAATTAATAAAGCTACAACATCAAGGCATGCCCACATTGTCAGGAAACCACACTCAAGCCGCCTCAAGAAAACATTAACCCTAGCTGGTTAATGGCAAGTGAGATCTGACAGATAGATACATACATCTTTGAATTAGACATATTGAAAATGTACATGCAAATAAACACGTCAAGCATTTCAGACTAATCCATAAATCAGTAAAAGCATATATTGAAACACGTGCTAAGTTTAAACAAAAAGGGGGAGAACTGGTGTAACCTGTAAGAACATCTGTAAAAAGCTATGTATGTTATCAATTTTTGAGTTGTTACAGTGCTGAAAGAAGCAGGTCTGAAAAGCAGCACAAACCTCAGGCGTTTGTTTCTCCCAGGTTGCTAATCATAGTAAGATTTGATTTCAGGACGATGGATGAGATTCCTAGATTTATGACATGGAGAGAAAGCTATGCCTAAAAGTTATAAGAAAGAACTCCAGCAGGTTCCTTCCAGGTGTGTAAAACCCTATTCAAATATGTGACCACAGCAGCAGTAACCAGAGCAATGCAGAAGTTTGATAAGAGTTATGTTATGTTTCAAGTTTACATTAGAAAATGACCAACGTGGTGAAAAGCAATCTCTGGAATGTGCGCGTGTGTGTGTGTTCGTGTGTACGGTGGCCACCGATGTATGATATGAGTGTATGAATGAAAATAGTTGTTTGACTGATCAAATAATAAAAAACAAACATCTCACAAAATAACATTACTTCAGCCACAGGTCGCCTTTAAGAAATTGTAGTTTGCTAAGATTACCCTGTTTCTTAAATAAAGTTGAATTCCCCAGTTATAAAACCCTCAGATTAATAAAGTTATAAGTTTATACACA